>NW_027258326.1:75000-84064 GCF_045791955.1 Oncorhynchus clarkii lewisi | reverse complement strand
AGCTTTTCCCGAATCCTGAAACGTATTTAATTCTACCCTTACATTAAATACTGTGAACTTATTCACCAAATGGATGACGATATGTGTGAGGTTTTAGAAGGCTTCATGAACGTGGGCACACAGAGAAACATGTGAACATACTCACCAACACATTATTTCTGTGGTACAAACCAACAATTCAATGTATTTGAGATCTTAAACTCACAGCTCTCTTCGGTTACATAACGCAAAACCCAACAAATAGCACAATTCTATAAACTTTGACATTGACTTTATGAAAAGGCCTTTGTGTCCTATTCAGCCATAACTCATTTATTAAAAAAAAACAAACATATTGATTTGGGTGAATTTCAACAAGGTAAACAAGGCACTACAAACCACTACAAATCTCTGTATTCATACTTTGATCTGAAATAAAGATGTGTAAATCCATTTGAAATGTGCCTACTGTGTGTTATTGTGAATAGATTTTGTTAACCCTGAGATTGAACTCAATTGAGCAAGGGCGAAAAACCAACTTAAGAAATTCCCCGGTTTGGATTTAATTATGTTCAATTACTATGGTCTTCTGTGTTGTAACTGTCTATTGTCTGACTGTGTTGTAACTGTCTATTGTCTGACTGTGTTCTAACTGTCTATTGTCTGACTGTGTTCTAACTGTCTATTGTCTGACTGTGTTGTAACGTTCTATTGTCTGACTGTGTTGTAACTGTCTATTGTCTGACTGTGTTGTAACTGTCTGTTGTCTGATTGTTGTAACTGTCTATTGTCTGATTGTTGTAACGGTCTATTGTCTGACTGTGTTGTAACTGTCTATTGTCTGACTGTGTTGTAACTGTCTATTGTCTGACTGTGTTGTAACGGTCTATTGTCTGACTGTGTTGTAACGGTCTATTGTCTGACTGTGTTGTAACTGTCTATTGTCTGACTGTGTTGTAACGGTCTATTGTCTGACTGTGTTGTAACGGTCTATTGTCTGACTGTGTTGTAACGGTCTATTGTCTGACTGTGTTGTAACTGTCTGTTGTCTGACTGTGTTGTAACGGTCTGTTGTCTGACTGTGTTGTAACTGTCTGTTGTCTGACTGTGTTGTAACTGTCTATTGTCTGACTGTGTTGTAACTGTCTATTGTCTGACTGTGTTGTAACTGTCTATTGTCTGACTGTGTTGTAACTGTCTATTGTCTGACTGTGTTGTAACGTTCTATTGTCTGACTGTGTTGTAACTGTCTATTGTCTGACTGTGTTGTAACGTTCTATTGTCTGACTGTGTTGTAACTGTCTATTGTCTGACTGTGTTGTAACGTTCTATTGTCTGACTGTGTTGTAACTGTCTGTTGTCTGACTGTGTTGTAACTGTCTGTTGTCTGACTGTGTTGTAACTGTCTATTGTCTGACTGTGTTGTAGCTGTCTGTTGTCTGACTGTGTTGTAACTGTCTGTTGTCTGACTGTTGTAACTGTCTATTGTCTGACTGTGTTGTAACTGTCTGTTGTCTGACTGTGTTGTAGCTGTCTGTTGTCTGACTGTGTTGTAGCTGTCTATTGTCTGACTGTGTTGTAACTGTCTATTGTCTGACTGTGTTGTAACTGTCTATTGTCTGACTGTGTTGTAACTGTCTGTTGTCTGACTGTGTTGTAACTGTCTATTGTCTGACTGTGTTGTAACTGTCTATTGTCTGACTGTGTTGTAACTGTCTGTTGTCTGACTGTGTTGTAACTGTCTGTTGTCTGACTGTGTTGTATCTGTCTATTGTCTGACTGTGTTGTAACTGTCTGTTGTCTGACTGTGTTGTAACTGTCTATTGTCTGACTGTGTTGTAACTGTCTATTGTCTGACTGTGTTGTAACTGTCTATTGTCTGACTCTGTTGTAACTGTCTATTGTCTGACTGTGTTGTAGCTGTCTATTGTCTGACTGTGTTGTACCTGTCTGTTGTCTGACTGTGTTGTAACGGTCTATTGTCTGACTGTGTTGTATCTGTCTATTGTCTGACTGTGTTGTAACTGTCTGTTGTCTGACTGTGTTGTAACTGTCTATTGTCTGACTGTGTTGTAACTGTCTATTGTCTGACTGTGTTGTAACTGTCTGTTGTCTGACTGTTGTAGCTGTCTATTGTCTGACTGTGTTGTAACTGTCTGTTGTCTGACTGTGTTGTAGCTGTCTATTGTCTGATTGTTGTAACTGTCTATTGTCTGACTGTGTTGTAACTGTCTATTGTCTGACTGTGTTGTAACTGTCTATTGTCTGACTGTGTTGTAACTGTCTATTGTCTGATTGTTGTAACTGTCTGTTGTCTGACTGTGTTGTAACTGTCTATTGTCTGACTGTGTTGTAACTGTCTATTGTCTGACTGTGTTGTAACTGTCTATTGTCTGACTGTGTTGTAACGGTCTGTTGTCTGACTGTGTTGTAGCTGTCTATTGTCTGACTGTGTTGTAACTGTCTATTGTCTGACTGTGTTGTAACTGTCTATTGTCTGACTGTGTTGTAGCTGTCTATTGTCTGACTGTATTGTAACTGTCTGTTGTCTGACTGTGTTGTAACTGTCTATTGTCTGACTGTGTTGTAACGGTCTGTTGTCTGACTGTGTTGTAACTGTCTATTGTCTGACTGTGTTGTAACTGTCTATTGTCTGACTGTGTTGTAACTGTCTATTGTCTGACTGTGTTGTAGCTGTCTATTGTCTGACTGTGTTGTAACTGTCTATTTTCTGACTGTGTTGTAGCTGTCTATTGTCTGACTGTGTAGTAACTGTCTATTGTCTGACTGTGTTGTAACTGTCTATTGTCTGACTGTGTTGTAACTGTCTATTGTCTGACTGTGTTGTAACTGTCTATTGTCTGACTGTGTTGTAACGGTCTATTGTCTGACTGTGTTGTAACTGTCTGTTGTCTGACTGTGTTGTAACTGTCTATTGTCTGACTGTGTTGTAACTGTCTATTGTCTGACTGTGTTGTAACTGTCTATTGTCTGACTGTGTTGTAACTGTCTATTGTCTGACTGTGTTGTAACTGTCTATTGTCTGACTGTGTTGTAACTGTCTATTGTCTGACTGTGTTGTAACTGTCTATTGTCTGACTGTGTTGTAACTGTCTATTGTCTGATTGTTGTAACTGTCTATTGTCTGACTGTGTTGTAGCTGTCTATTGTCTGACTGTGTTGTAACTGTCTATTGTCTGACTGTGTTGTAACTGTCTATTGTCTGACTGTGTTGTAACTGTCTATTGTCTGACTGTGTTGTAACTGTCTGTTGTCTGACTGTGTTGTAACTGTCTATTGTCTGACTGTGTTGTAACGGTCTATTGTCTGACTGTGTTGTAACTGTCTGTTGTCTGACTGTGTTGTAACTGTCTATTGTCTGACTGTGTTGTAACTGTCTATTGTCTGACTGTGTTGTAACGGTCTATTGTCTGACTGTGTTGTAACTGTCTGTTGTCTGACTGTGTTGTAACTGTCTATTGTCTGACTGTGTTGTAACTGTCTATTGTCTGACTGTGTTGTAACTGTCTATGTCTGACTGTGTTGTAGCTGTCTATTGTCTGACTGTGTTGTAGCTGTCTATTGTCTGACTGTGTTGTAACTGTCTGTTGTCTGACTGTGTTGTAACTGTCTATTGTCTGACTGTGTTGTAACTGTCTATTGTCTGACTGTGTTGTAACTGTCTATTGTCTGACTGTGTTGTAACTGTCTATTGTCTGACTGTTGTAACTGTCTATTGTCTGACTGTGTTGTAACTGTCTATTGTCTGACTGTTGTAGCTGTCTATTGTCTGACTGTGTTGTAACTGTCTATTGTCTGACTGTGTTGTAACTGTCTATTGTCTGACTGTGTTGTAACTGTCTATTGTCTGACTGTGTTGTAACTGTCTATTGTCTGACTGTGTTGTAACTGTCTATTGTCTGACTGTGTTGTAACTGTCTATTGTCTGACTGTGTTGTAGTTGTCTATTGTCTGATTGTTGTAACTGTCTATTGTCTGACTGTGTTGTAGCTGTCTATTGTCTGACTGTGTTGTAACGGTCTATTGTCTGACTGTGTTGTAACTGTCTGTTGTCTGACTGTGTTGTAACTGTCTATTGTCTGACTGTGTTGTAACTGTCTATTGTCTGACTGTGTTGTAACGGTCTATTGTCTGACTGTGTTGTAACTGTCTGTTGTCTGACTGTGTTGTAACTGTCTATTGTCTGACTGTGTTGTAACTGTCTATTGTCTGACTGTGTTGTAACTGTCTATTGTCTGACTGTGTTGTAACTGTCTGTTGTCTGACTGTGTTGTAGCTGTCTATTGTCTGACTGTGTTGTAACTGTCTATTGTCTGACTGTGTTGTAACTGTCTATTGTCTGACTGTGTTGTAACTGTCTATTGTCTGACTGTTGTAACTGTCTATTGTCTGACTGTGTTGTAACTGTCTATTGTCTGACTGTTGTAGCTGTCTATTGTCTGACTGTGTTGTAACTGTCTATTGTCTGACTGTGTTGTAACGGTCTATTGTCTGACTGTGTTGTAACTGTCTGTTGTCTGACTGTGTTGTAACTGTCTATTGTCTGACTGTGTTGTAACTGTCTATTGTCTGACTGTGTTGTAACTGTCTATTGTCTGACTGTGTTGTAACTGTCTATTGTCTGACTGTGTTGTAACTGTCTATTGTCTGACTGTGTTGTAACTGTCTATTGTCTGACTGTGTTGTAACTGTCTATTGTCTGACTGTGTTGTAACTGTCTATTGTCTGATTGTTGTAACTGTCTGTTGTCTGACTGTGTTGTAACTGTCTATTGTCTGACTGTGTTGTAACTGTCTATTGTCTGACTGTGTTGTAACTGTCTATTGTCTGACTGTGTTGTAACGGTCTGTTGTCTGACTGTGTTGTAGCTGTCTATTGTCTGACTGTGTTGTAACTGTCTATTGTCTGACTGTGTTGTAACTGTCTATTGTCTGACTGTGTTGTAGCTGTCTATTGTCTGACTGTGTTGTAACTGTCTGTTGTCTGACTGTGTTGTAACTGTCTATTGTCTGACTGTGTTGTAACGGTCTGTTGTCTGACTGTGTTGTAACTGTCTATTGTCTGACTGTGTTGTAACTGTCTATTGTCTGACTGTATTGTAACTGTCTATTGTCTGACTGTGTTGTAGCTGTCTATTGTCTGACTGTGTTGTAACTGTCTATTTTCTGACTGTGTTGTAGCTGTCTATTGTCTGACTGTGTAGTAACTGTCTATTGTCTGACTGTGTTGTAACTGTCTATTGTCTGACTGTGTTGTAACTGTCTATTGTCTGACTGTGTTGTAACTGTCTATTGTCTGACTGTGTTGTAACGGTCTATTGTCTGACTGTGTTGTAACTGTCTGTTGTCTGACTGTGTTGTAACTGTCTATTGTCTGACTGTGTTGTAACTGTCTATTGTCTGACTGTGTTGTAACTGTCTATTGTCTGACTGTGTTGTAACTGTCTATTGTCTGACTGTGTTGTAACTGTCTATTGTCTGACTGTGTTGTAACTGTCTATTGTCTGACTGTGTTGTAACTGTCTATTGTCTGACTGTTTTGTAACTGTCTATTGTCTGATTGTTGTAACTGTCTATTGTCTGACTGTGTTGTAGCTGTCTATTGTCTGACTGTGTTGTAACTGTCTATTGTCTGACTGTGTTGTAACTGTCTATTGTCTGACTGTGTTGTAACTGTCTATTGTCTGACTGTGTTGTAACTGTCTGTTGTCTGACTGTGTTGTAACTGTCTATTGTCTGACTGTGTTGTAACGGTCTATTGTCTGACTGTGTTGTAACTGTCTGTTGTCTGACTGTGTTGTAACTGTCTATTGTCTGACTGTGTTGTAACTGTCTATTGTCTGACTGTGTTGTAACGGTCTATTGTCTGACTGTGTTGTAACTGTCTGTTGTCTGACTGTGTTGTAACTGTCTATTGTCTGACTGTGTTGTAACTGTCTATTGTCTGACTGTGTTGTAACTGTCTATTGTCTGACTGTGTTGTAACTGTCTGTTGTCTGACTGTGTTGTAGCTGTCTATTGTCTGACTGTGTTGTAGCTGTCTATTGTCTGACTGTGTTGTAACTGTCTATTGTCTGACTGTTGTAACTGTCTATTGTCTGACTGTGTTGTAACTGTCTATTGTCTGACTGTTGTAGCTGTCTATTGTCTGACTGTGTTGTAACTGTCTATTGTCTGACTGTGTTGTAACTGTCTATTGTCTGACTGTGTTGTAACTGTCTATTGTCTGACTGTGTTGTAACTGTCTATTGTCTGACTGTGTTGTAACTGTCTATTGTCTGACTGTGTTGTAACTGTCTATTGTCTGACTGTGTTGTAGTTGTCTATTGTCTGATTGTTGTAACTGTCTATTGTCTGACTGTGTTGTAGCTGTCTATTGTCTGACTGTGTTGTAACGGTCTATTGTCTGACTGTGTTGTAACTGTCTGTTGTCTGACTGTGTTGTAACTGTCTATTGTCTGACTGTGTTGTAACTGTCTATTGTCTGACTGTGTTGTAACGGTCTATTGTCTGACTGTGTTGTAACTGTCTGTTGTCTGACTGTGTTGTAACTGTCTATTGTCTGACTGTGTTGTAACTGTCTATTGTCTGACTGTGTTGTAACTGTCTATTGTCTGACTGTGTTGTAACTGTCTGTTGTCTGACTGTGTTGTAGCTGTCTATTGTCTGACTGTGTTGTAGCTGTCTATTGTCTGACTGTGTTGTAACTGTCTGTTGTCTGACTGTGTTGTAACTGTCTATTGTCTGACTGTGTTGTAACTGTCTATTGTCTGACTGTGTTGTAACTGTCTATTGTCTGACTGTGTTGTAACTGTCTATTGTCTGACTGTTGTAACTGTCTATTGTCTGACTGTGTTGTAACTGTCTATTGTCTGACTGTTGTAGCTGTCTATTGTCTGACTGTGTTGTAACTGTCTATTGTCTGACTGTGTTGTAACTGTCTATTGTCTGACTGTGTTGTAACTGTCTATTGTCTGACTGTGTTGTAACTGTCTATTGTCTGACTGTGTTGTAACTGTCTATTGTCTGACTGTGTTGTAACTGTCTATTGTCTGACTGTGTTGTAGTTGTCTATTGTCTGATTGTTGTAACTGTCTATTGTCTGACTGTGTTGTAGCTGTCTATTGTCTGACTGTGTTGTAACTGTCTATTGTCTGACTGTGTTGTAACTGTCTATTGTCTGACTGTGTTGTAACTGTCTATTGTCTGACTGTGTAGTAACTGTCTATTGTCTGACTGTGTAGTAACTGTCTATTGTCTGACTGTGTTGTAACTGTCTATTGTCTGACTGTGTTGTAACTGTCTATTGTCTGACTGTGTTGTAACTGTCTATTGTCTGACTATGTTGTACCTGCAGTTCATTTAGAGATACAGTATATTATCACACTGTTTATCAAAATAATCTCTGATTCGCTCAAGCCTCGTTGTGAGTATGCAGTGCTACTCAAAAACAGTCAGTCCTCAAGGGTTCTAGATTCCTAGAACTAGATATAATAGACAGGAGTAAACAGTGTTCTCGATTCCTAGAACTAGATATAATAGACAGGACTAAACATAGGGTTCTAGATTCCTAGAACTCGATATAATAGACAGGACTAAACAGGGTTTTAGATTCCAAGAACTAGATATAATAGACAGGAATAAACATAGGCTTCTAGATTCCTAGAACTAGATATAATAGACAGGACTAAACATAGGCTTCTAGATTCCTAGAACTAGAAATATAGACAGGACTAAACATAGGGTTTTAGATTCATAGAACTAGATATAATAGTCAGGAGTAAACACAGGGTTGTAGATTCCTAGAACTAGATATAATAGACAGGAGTAAACACAGGGTTGTAGATTCCTAGAACTAGATGTAATAGTCAGGTGTAAACACAGGGTTGTAGATTCCTAGAACTAGATGTAATAGACAGGAGTAAACACAGGGTTGTAGATTCCTAGAACTAGATATAATAGACAGGAGTAAACACAGGGTTGTAGATTCCTAGAACTAGATATAATAGACAGGACTGAGACAGGACTAAATGTCACCACTACAGACAAGTTAAACCACATCTTCAAGGACAACTGTCTGGGAGAGCAGCACCAGTGGTACAGCACAGTGAGTTGTGGGCTGCATCCAAAAAACCACTATGACTACCATATATATTTCATTTAGCTCCGGGCAGCTATTTCCCAAGGGACATTTGAAATGCCCCATCAAATGATGCAATGTTCCCTTTCACTGGACTTGTGTTGTGTGTGCCTAAAAGCTGGGAGCAACATTCATCTTTGAAATAACCCAATGCCTTTTCTGGCTGGCCTGGTGGGCGTGTTACTAGACGGTTCTATTTGTCGTGTGTGTCGGAGCGAGGGACAATCTGTTCTGTCTGTTGTGTCTGGCCCTAACACACTGACATGCTACACATCAGAGGGTTAGGCTGAGGAGCTAATATGTTTACAGCCTAACTCATTTATTTGTTGTCAGCTAATAGTTGTAGCGTTCGTGATTGACCAACCTCATGGTCCTGACCCTGTGAATCCATATGACTGCTTTCATATTCTGCTTGACAGCATCACTAATGACAGCATCACTAATGACAGCATCGCCAATGACAGTATCACCAATGACAGCATCACCAATGACAGCATCACTAATGACAGCATCACCAATGACAGCATCGCCAATGACAGAATCAACAATGACAACATCACTAATGACAGCATCACTAATGACAGAATCACCAATGACAGCATCAGCAATGACAGCATTACCTAGGACAGCATCAGCAATGACAGCATCAGCAATGACAGCATCAGCAATGACAGCATCACCAATGACAGTATCACTAATGACAGCATCACTAATGACAGAATCAACAATGACAGCATCGCCAATGACAGCATCACTAATGACAGAATCACCAATGACAGAATCAACAATGACAGCATCACTGATGACAGAATCACCAATGACAGCATCAGCAATGACAGCATTACCTAGGACAGCATCAGCAATGACAGCATCAGCAATGACAGCATCACCAATGACAGTATCACTAATGACAGAATCAACAATG
>NW_027258326.1:45000-70000 GCF_045791955.1 Oncorhynchus clarkii lewisi | reverse complement strand
TTCCTGCAAAAACTCAAACAGGAAGTACCAGTGACGCAATTAAATACGGAAGTGGTCCGACGAAGCGGTTGCTAAGCTACAGGACTGTTTTGCTAGCACAGACTGGAATATGTTCCGGGGACTCATCTGATAATACTGAGGCGTTTACCACATCAGTCATTGGCTTCATAGATAAGTGCATCGACGACGTGGTCCCACACCCTGACCTTACGTACATACCCCAACCAGAAGCCATGGGTTACAAACTCCCGCTTTCAAGTAACGGGAACACTATCCAGACGCTAAGACCTCTGACAAGCCCTCAAACAGGCAAAGTGTCAATACAGATCGAAGATTGAATTCGACTACGCCGGCTCTGACGCTCGACTGATGTAACAGGGCTTAAAAACTATGAGGGATTTCAAAGAGAAACCCAGCCGCGAGCTGCCCAGAGACGCTAGCCTACCAGATGAGCTAAATGCCTTCTATGCTCGCTTCTAGTTAAG
Source organism: Oncorhynchus clarkii lewisi (assembly GCF_045791955.1). Classification (NCBI taxonomy): domain Eukaryota; kingdom Metazoa; phylum Chordata; class Actinopteri; order Salmoniformes; family Salmonidae; genus Oncorhynchus; species Oncorhynchus clarkii. The sequence goes on along the minus strand of NW_027258326.1, from coordinate 69,515 downwards.
AAACACTGAACCATGAACGAGAGCACCAGCTGTTCTGGACGACTGGTTGATCTCCCTCGCTGTAGACAACATGAGTAGGACCTTTAAACAGGGCCAGGTGGAATATCATGACACATACTCAGAGCTGACCATCTGGCAAGTGTCTTCACTGACATTTTCAACCTATCCCTGACTAGGGTCTGCAATACCAATTTGTTTCAAGCAAACCACCATAGTCCCTGTGCCCAAGAATGCCCCGTAGCACTCACTCATCTATAGCCATGAAATGTTTTAAAAGGCTGCTCATGACTTACAGTAACACCATCATCCCAGACACCCTGGAGCCACTCTAATTGCACTCCACACTGCCCTCACCCACCTGGACAAAAGGAATACATGTGTAATAACGAAGTTCATTGACTACAGCTTAACATTCAACAACACAGTACCCTATAAGCTCATCACCAAGCTCAGGACCCTGGGACTGAACACCTCCCTCTGCAACTGCCCCCATCCGCCCCCCATCCACATCGATGAGGTTGTAGTGGAGCGGTTCGAGAGTTTAAAGTGTCCACAACACTAAGGAATTAACATGGGCCAAAACAACAGGGCATGACAACGCCTCTTCCCTCTCAGGAGGCTGAAACGATTTGGCATGGACCCTCAGATCTTCAAAACGTTACTCAGCTGCACCATCGAGAGCATCTTGACTGGTCTGCATCAGCGCTTGGTATGGAAACTGCTTGGCATCCGACCGCAAAGGCGCTACAGAGGGTAGTGTGTACGGCCAAGTACATCACTGGGGACGAGTTCCCTGCCATCCAGGACCTCTATACTACGCCGTGTCAGAGGAAGGCCCAAACATTTTTCAAAGACTCCAGCAGCCCAACCCATAGACTGATATCTCTGCTACCGCATGGCAAGCAGTACCAGTGCACCAATTCTGGAACCAACAGGACCCTGAACAGCTTCTACCCTTAATCTATAAGACCTCTAAAGAAAGGCTGCTAATTAGCTAATCAAATGTCTAACCAGACTACTTGCATTGATCCATTTGCACTGGCTCACACTGCACACACGGGACTCTACCCACACACTCACACATTGTTACACTGACACATACACACACACACATACACACACTACATACGCCGACTGATACTGGTACTGCTACTCCCTGCATATAAACATGTTATTATCTCGTACTCCTGCACATCGACTCAGTACGGGTACTGCCTGTATATAGCCATGTTATTACCTCATATTCCCAGTATATAGCCATGTTATTACCTCGTATTCCCTGTATATAGCCATGTTATTACCTCATATTCCCTGTATATAGCCATGTTATTACCTCATACCCCTGTATATAGCCATGTGATTACATCATATTCCCTGTATATAGCCATGTTATTACCTCATATTCCCTGTATATAGCCATGTTATTACCTCATATTCCCTGTATATAGCCATGTTATTACCTCGTATTCCCTGTATATAGCCATGTGATTACCTCGTATTCCCTGTATATAGCTATGTGATTACCTCATATTCCCTGTATATATCCATGTTATTACCTCATATTCCCTGTATATAGCCATGTTATTACCTCATATTCCCTGTATATAGCCATGTTATTACCTCATATTCCCTGTATATAGCCATGTTATTACCTCGTACCCCTGCACATCGACTCAGTACTGGTTCTGCCTGTATATAGCCCTGTTATTACCTCGTATTCCCTGTATATAGCCATGTTATTACCTCATATAGCCATGTTATTATCTCGTACCCCTGCACATCGACTCAGTACTGGTTCTGCCTGTATATAGCCCTGTTATTACCTCGTATTCCCTGTATATAGCCATGTTATTACCTCATATAGCCATGTTATTACCTCGTACCCCTGCACATCGACTCAGTACTGGTTCTGCCTGTATATAGCCCTGTTATTACCTCGTATTCCCTGTATATAGCCATGTTATTCCCTGTATATAGCCATGTTATTACCTCATATAGCCATGTTATTACCTCGTACCCCTGCACATCGACTCAGTACTGGTTCTGCCTGTATATAGCCCTGTTATTACCTCGTATTCCCTGTATATAGCCATGTTATTCCCTGTATATAGCCATGTTATTACCTCATATAGCCATGTTATTACCTCGTACCCCTGCACATCGACTCAGTACTGGTTCTGCCTGTATATAGCCATGTTATTACCTCATATAGCCATGTTATTACCTCGTACCCCTGCACATCGACTCAGTACTGGTTCTGCCATGTTATTTTTATTCAAGGTTGTTATTCATTATTCACTGTGTTTTTATTCATTATTTCCCTTTTTCTGTATATTTTATTTTATCTTTAAAATCTGTGTTGCTGGAAAAGGACCCGTCAGTAAGCATCTCACTGTTAGTCTACACCTGTTGTTTACCAAGCATGTGACAAATAATGTTTATTTTTTTTTGGTTTTATTTGATATAGTCAGCACGTTCCTTTTTTCATTCATGGAACAAAATAATGAACTGTGTGCAGCTGAGTGTCTGGAAGAGGAAGTTGGTCCACAGAAATGAGGTAATGCTTTAAGAACAAGGTAGAGCACCAGCTGTAATGGGATAACACTGCCATCTTGTGTATGCTACTGAAAAAGACTTCCTGGAAGGACCTTCCTCTCCCTCTAAAGTAGGCAGATAAAATGATGTAATTCGGTCCACACAGAAAAAAATCAGTCAGACCCGGCAGTCCTGCATGCTGTGTTTGAGTGGTAGTGGTAGTGGATGAAGTGGTAGTGGATGGAGTGGTAGTGGTAGTGGATGGAGTGGTAGTGGATGGAGTGGTAGTGGATGGAGTGGTAGTGGTAGTGGATGGAGTGGTAGTGGTAGTGGATGGAGTGGTAGTGGATGGAGTGGTAGTGGATGGAGTGGTAGTGGTAGTGGATGGGATGGTAGTAGTTAGAGTGGTAGTGGTAGTGGATGGAGTTGTAGTGGTAGTGGTAGTGGTAGTGGATGGAGTGGTAGTGGTAGTGGTAGTGGATGGAGTGGTAGTGGTAGTGGATGTAGTGGTAGTGGATGGAGTGGTAGTGGATGGAGTGGTAGTGGTAGTGAATGCAGTGGTAGTGGATGGAGTGGTAGTAGTTAGAGTGGTAGTGGTAGTGGATGGAGTTGTAGTGGTAGTGGTAGTGGATGGAGTGGTAGTGGTAGAGGATGGAGTGGTAGTGGTAGTGGATGGAGTGGTAGTGGTAGTGGTAGTGGTAGTGGTAGAGGATGGAGTGGTAGTGGTAGTGGATGGAGTGGTAGTGGTAGTGGTAGTGGATGGAGTGGTAGTGGTAGAGGATGGAGTGGTAGTGGTAGTGGATGGAGTGGTAGTGGTAGTGGTAGTGGCAGTGGATGGAGGGGTAGTGGATGGAGTGGTAGTGGATGGAGTGGTAGTGGTAGTGGATGGAGTGGTAGTGGATGGAGTGGTAGTGGATGGAGTGGTAGTGGATGGAGTGGTAGTGGTAGTGGATGGAGTGGTAGTGGTAGTGGATGGAGTGGTAGTGGATGGAGTGGTAATGGTAGTGGATGGAGTGGTAGTGGATGGAGTGGTAGTGGTAGTGGATGGAGTAGTAGTGGATGGAGTGATAGTGGTAGTGGATGGAGTGGTAGTGGATGGAGTGGTAGTGGAGGTGGATGGAGTGGTAGTGGATGGAGTGGTAGTAGTTAGAGTGGTAGTGGTAGTGGATGGAGTGGTAGTGGTAGTGGATGGAGTGGTAGTGGATGGAGTGGTAGTGGTAGTGAATGCATTGGTAGTGGATGGAGTGGTAGTGGTAGTGGATGGAGTGGTAATGGATGGAGTGGTAGTAGATGGAGTGGTAGTGGTAGTGGATGGAGTGGTAGTGGTAGTGGATGAAGTGGTAGTGGATGGAGTGGTAGTGGTAGTGGATGGAGTAGTAGTGGTAGTGGATGGAGTGGTAGTGGTAGTGGATGGAGTGGTAGTGGATGGAGTGGTTGTGGATGGAGTGGTAGTGGTAGTGGATGGAGTGGTATTGGATGGAGTGGTAGTGGATGGAGTGGTAGTGGTAGTGGTAGTGGTAGTGGATGGAGTGGTAGTGGATGGAGTGGTAGTGGTAGTGGTAGTGGATGGGGTGGTAGTGGATGGAGTGGTAGTGGTAGTGTATGTAGTGGTAGTGGATGGAGTGGTATTGGATGGAGTGGTAGTGGATGGAGTGGTAATGGTAGTGGTAGTGGTAGTGGATGGAGTGGTAGTGGATGGAGTGGTAGTGGTAGTGTATGTAGTGGTAGTGGATGGAGTGGTATTGGATGGAGTGGTAGTGGATGGAGTGGTAGTGGTAGTGGTAGTGGTAGTGGATGGAGTGGTAGTGGATGGAGTGGTAGTGGTAGTGAATGCATTGGTAGTGGATGGAGTGGTAGTAGTTAGAGTGGTAGTGGTAGTGGATGGAGTTGTAGTGGTAGTGGTAGTGGATGGAGTGGTAGTGGTAGAGGATGGAGTGGTAGTGGTAGTGGATGGAGTGGTAGTGGTAGTGGATGGAGTGGTAGTGGTAGAGGATGGAGTGGTAGTGGTAGTGGATGGAGTGGTAGTTGATGGAGTGGTAGTGGTAGTGGTTAGAGTGGTAGTGGTAGTGGATGGATTTGTAGTGTATGGAGTGGTAGTGGATGGAGTGGTAGTGGTAGTGGTAGTGTATGGAGTGGTAGTGTATGGAGTGGTAGTGGATGGAGTGGTAGTGGTAGTGGTAATGGTAGTGGATGGAGTGGTAGTGGTAGTGGTAGTGGTAGTGGATGGAGTGGTAGTGGTAGTGGATGGAGTGGTAGTGGTAGTGGTAGTGGATGGAGTGGTAGTGGATGGAGTGGTAGTGGTAGTGGATGGAGTGGTAGTGGTAGTGGTAGTGGTAGTGGATGGAGTGGTAGTGGTAGTGGATGGAGTGGTAGTGGTAGTGGATGGAGTGGTAGTGGATGGAGTGGTAGTGGAGTGGTAGTGGTAGTGGTAGTAGATGGAGTGGTAGTGGATAGAGTGGTAGTGGATAGAGTGGTAGTGGATGGAGTGGTAGTGGATGGAGTGGTAGTGGTTGGAGTGGTAGTGGTAGTGGATGGAGTGGTAGTGGATGTAGTGGTAGTGGTAGTGGATGGAGTGGTAGTGGTAGTGGATGGAGTGGTAGTGGATGTAGTGGTAGTGGTAGTGGTAGTGGTAGTGGATGGAGTGGTAGTGGATGGAGTGGTAGTGGATGTAGTGGATGGAGTGGTAGTGGATGGAGTGGTAGTGGTAGTGGTAGTGGATGGAGTGGTAGTGGATGGAGTGGTAGTGGATGGAGTGGTAGTGGTTGGAGTGGTAGTGGTAGTGGATGGAGTGGTAGTGGATGGAGTGGTAGTGGTAGTGGTAGTGGATGGAGTGGTAGTGGTAGTGGATGGAGTGGTAGTGGTTGGAGTGGTAGTGGTAGTGGATGGAGTGGTAGTGGATGTAGTGGTAGTGGTAGTGGTAGTGGTAGTGGATGGAGTGGTAGTGGTAGTGGATGGAGCGGTAGTGATACTGGTAGTGGTGGTAGTGGATGGAGTGGTAGTGGTAGTGGGTGTCTCAACAGGTTTTTTTTCACGTTGTTGGGCTTTCTTTACAACACAACTAGTCTTACCACTCCTATTGTGCAGGGGGCCGCAGGAGGCAGGGGGGGGGGGGGGGGGGGAAGGAGAAAGGGATGGTAGTGGTTGGAGTGGTAGTGGTAGTGGATGGAGTGGTAGTGGATGTAGTGGTAGTGGTAGTGGATGGAGTGGTAGTGGTAGTGGATGGAGTGGTAGTGGATGTAGTGGTAGTGGTAGTGGTAGTGGTAGTGGATGGAGTGGTAGTGGATGGAGTGGTAGTGGTAGTGGATGTAGTGGATGGAGTGGTAGTGGATGGAGTGGTAGTGGTAGTGGTAGTGGATGGAGTGGTAGTGGATGGAGTGGTAGTGGATGGAGTGGTAGTGGTTGGAGTGGTAGTGGTAGTGGATGGAGTGGTAGTGGTAGTGGTAGTGGTAGTAGATGGAGTGGTAGTGGATAGAGTGGTAGTGGATAGAGTGGTAGTGTATGTAGTGGTAGTGGATGGAGTGGTATTGGATGGAGTGGTAGTGGATGGAGTGGTAGTGGTAGTGGTAGTGGTAGTGGATGGAGTGGTAGTGGATGGAGTGGTAGTGGTAGTGAATGCATTGGTAGTGGATGGAGTGGTAGTAGTTAGAGTGGTAGTGGTAGTGGATGGAGTTGTAGTGGTAGTGGTAGTGGATGGAGTGGTAGTGGTAGAGGATGGAGTGGTAGTGGTAGTGGATGGAGTGGTAGTGGTAGTGGATGGAGTGGTAGTGGTAGAGGATGGAGTGGTAGTTGTAGTGGATGGAGTGGTAGTTGATGGAGTGGTAGTGGTAGTGGTTAGAGTGGTAGTGGTAGTGGATGGATTTGTAGTGTATGGAGTGGTAGTGGATGGAGTGGTAGTGGTAGTGGTAGTGTATGGAGTGGTAGTGTATGGAGTGGTAGTGGATGGAGTGGTAGTGGTAGTGGTAATGGTAGTGGATGGAGTGGTAGTGGTAGTGGTAGTGGTAGTGGATGGAGTGGTAGTGGTAGTGGATGGAGTGGTAGTGGTAGTGGTAGTGGATGGAGTGGTAGTGGATGGAGTGGTAGTGGTAGTGGATGGAGTGGTAGTGGTAGTGGTAGTGGTAGTGGATGGAGTGGTAGTGGTAGTGGATGGAGTGGTAGTGGTAGTGGATGGAGTGGTAGTGGATGGAGTGGTAGTGGAGTGGTAGTGGTAGTGGTAGTAGATGGAGTGGTAGTGGATAGAGTGGTAGTGGATAGAGTGGTAGTGGATGGAGTGGTAGTGGATGGAGTGGTAGTGGTTGGAGTGGTAGTGGTAGTGGATGGAGTGGTAGTGGATGTAGTGGTAGTGGTAGTGGATGGAGTGGTAGTGGTAGTGGATGGAGTGGTAGTGGATGTAGTGGTAGTGGTAGTGGTAGTGGTAGTGGATGGAGTGGTAGTGGATGGAGTGGTAGTGGTAGTGGATGTAGTGGATGGAGTGGTAGTGGATGGAGTGGTAGTGGTAGTGGTAGTGGATGGAGTGGTAGTGGATGGAGTGGTAGTGGATGGAGTGGTAGTGGTTGGAGTGGTAGTGGTAGTGGATGGAGTGGTAGTGGATGGAGTGGTAGTGGTAGTGGTAGTGGTAGTGGATGGAGTGGTAGTGGTAGTGGATGGAGTGGTAGTGGTTGGAGTGGTAGTGGTAGTGGATGGAGTGGTAGTGGATGGAGTGGTAGTGGTAGTGGTAGTGGTAGTGGATGGAGTGGTAGTGGTAGTGGATGGAGCGGTAGTGGTACTGGTAGTGGTGGTAGTGGATGGAGTGGTAGTGGTAGTGGGTGTCTCAACAGGTTTTTTTTCACGTTGTTGGGCTTTCTTTACAACACAACTAGTCTTACCACTCCTATTGTGCAGGGGGCCGCAGGAGGCAGGGGGGGGGGGGGGGGGTGGAAGGAGAAAGGGATGGTAGTGGTTGGAGTGGTAGTGGTAGTGGATGGAGTGGTAGTGGATGTAGTGGTAGTGGTAGTGGATGGAGTGGTAGTGGTAGTGGATGGAGTGGTAGTGGATGTAGTGGTAGTGGTAGTGGTAGTGGTAGTGGATGGAGTGGTAGTGGATGGAGTGGTAGTGGTAGTGGATGTAGTGGATGGAGTGGTAGTGGATGGAGTGGTAGTGGTAGTGGTAGTGGATGGAGTGGTAGTGGATGGAGTGGTAGTGGATGGAGTGGTAGTGGTTGGAGTGGTAGTGGTAGTGGATGGAGTGGTAGTGGTATTGGTAGTGGTAGTGGATGGAGTGGTAGTGGTAGTGGATGGAGTGGTAGTGGTTGGAGTGGTAGTGGTAGTGGATGGAGTGGTAGTGGATGTAGTGGTAGTGGTAGTGGTAGTGGTAGTGGATGGAGTGGTAGTGGTAGTGGATGGAGGGGTAGTGGTACTGGTAGTGGTGGTAGTGGATGGAGTGGTAGTGGTAGTGGGTGTCTCAACAGGTTTTTTTTCACGTTGTTGGGCTTTCTTTACAACACAACTAGTCTTACCACTCCTATTGTGCAGGGGCCCGCAGGAGGCAGGGGGGGGGGGGGTGGAAGGAGAAAGGGATGGAGTGAGGCATCTAGTAGTCTCTCTATTGTGTACAGGAGGGTTGACGGAGGAAGGGAAGGATGGAGGGAGGGAGGCGTCTCTCTCTCTCTCTCTCTCTCTCTCCTCTCTAGCCCCGTTTATACCCGGCGATAAAACGCATCCTTTTTCCTGACTGTTTCTACACCCTGATTGTGGCCACATTTGTAGACAGGTTTAGACGATCAAAAGACACTGATTGTGATCATATCTTCCTGCACACCACCGGAGGAAGTCAGGCACGCAATTGTGTCTGGATATCTCCCAAGAGAAAGCATTGAAAATCATCATTATCCCGTCTTCTAAAATCATTGACAGGTGGCACCGTTGACTTACAAAATCTATGTGTCTTAAAATAAATAAATACATATTTTTTTTAGTACGAATATTCGGCAAATCTTTTGCGTACAGGGAGGGACCAAGACACAGTGGACGGATAAGAGCCACATTTACTACCACGTGTAGATGCAACGGCTACAATGTGACACAGTCAGAATGTGGATAAGATCAGGACAAAGGACGCATGTTCAGCGGTAGGTTTAAACGAGGCTTCTGTGTGTGTTCTCTAAAGGCCATAACGAGAGGACAGGCCATTCATTATATAGGGGGGGAAGGTAGAGGAGGGGGGGGGGGGGGGGGTAGAGGAGGGGGGGGGTAGAGGAGGACTACAATTAAAGTAGAAAAACACTGGGCGATTGTAAAGGGCGCTAGGTAATGTGACGTCTGGATGATGGATTCAAGAGAAATGAGACTCGCAGGGGGATTGGCACGCATGCACACACACACACACACACACATATGCACACACACACACACACACACACACACGCACACACACACTTACACACACACACACACACACATACTCACACAGGGCCGGCAGAGCCCGTTTTATTATCCCCAGCCAGTTGAAGATCTATCATAGAAGTGAATTAGAGGAGCTAGCTAGCGTTAGCTGAGGATAGAGTGTAGTGCTGTGGTGAGGTCAGCTTCAGGGTTTCTGTCAGATCTGCTCCGGTTGTATTTAATACAGGCCACCCACCCACCGGTGGAGCAGTGAAGGTCTTGGCTTTCTCTCTTGATGACTGGGAGCGGAGTTATAGGCTGCATGCCTTGGACACTGTCTAACTATGTTCTCCTGGGGGGGGGGACTATATTTCTGAGAACTATATTTCAGTGGAGTGGGGTTCTTTGGCTGTAGTAGCATGAAGAAATGGAACATTCAACTCACTAAAATGGAGTTAAGTAGACATCTCCTTGTGTCAACTCCTTGTGCCAACTCCTTGAGTCAACTCCTTGAGTCAACTAATTGAATTAGCTCCTTGTGTCAACTCGATGTATCAACTCCTTGTGGCAACTCCTTGTGTCAAATCCTTGTGTCAACTCCTTGTGCCAACTCCTTGTGGCAACTCCTTGTGTCAACTCCTTGTGTCAAATCCTTGTGTCAATTCCTTGTGGCAACTCCTTGTGCCAACTCCTTGTGTCAACTCCTTGTGCCAACTCCTTGTGGCAACTCCTTGTGTCAACTCCTTGTGTCAAATCCTTGTGTCAATTCCTTGTGTCAACTCCTTGTGTCAACTCCTTGTGTCAACTCCTTGTGTCAATTCCTTGTGTCAACTCCTTGTGTCAACTCCTTATGGCAACTCCTTGTGTCAACTCCTTGTGCCAACTCCTTGTGTCAACTCCTTGTGCCAACTCCTTGTGCCAACTCCTTGTGTCAACTCCTTGTGCCAACTCATTGTGTCAACTCCTTGTGCCAACTCCTTGTGTCAATTCCTTGTGTCAACTCCTTGTGTCAACTCCTTGTGTCAACTCCTTGTGCCAACTCCTTGTGGCAACTCCTTGAGTCAGCTACTTGTGTCAACTCCTTGTGTCAAATCCTTGTGTCAACTCCTTGTGTCAACTCCTTGTGTCAATTCCTTGTGTCAACTCCTTGTGTCAACTCCTTGTGTCAACTCCTTGTGTCAACTCCTTGTGTCAATTCCTTATGGCAACTCCTTGTGTCAACTCCTTGTGCCAACTCCTTGTGTCAACTCCTTGTGTCAACTCCTTGTCACTCATTGTATTGTGTCACTCAGACAGCACAAACAGATGTGGCTGATTAATGACAACATGGGTCAGGCACGGTTGTGTGGAGGTATCCAGGACAACATGTACTGTGGAACAAATTGACTTCTCAGGAAGGTGCTTTTGATAAAGGGAAAAACATTTAGCTTCTTTTGGCTCGCCAATTAGCTCAAATGATGTTAGTATGGTACATTCTAGATCGTGGAACAGCACATTGAACTAATTTGTGTTAGTGAGTTTCTTCTTTCTTGTCAGTTGCCATGGAAATGGAAGTGTCACAAGACAACAGTCTGTTGCAAAGCAGCACTCACAAAACACACACAAACACACACATACAAATACTCAGAAAACACACACAAATACACACATACAAATACTCACAGAACACACACGCACACGCACACGCACGCACACACACACACACACACACACACACACACACACACACACACCATATTTAGGCAGACACACAAGCATCAAGATGTCACCTGTGCAACTAGAGGGGAAAAAAACTCTAGACCACCTTTACTCCACACACAGAAACACATACAAATCTCTCCCTCACCCTCCTCTTCCTCCCTTTGGCAAATCTGACCATAACTCTACCCACCTGATTCCTGCTTACAAGCAAAAACTCAAACAGGAAGTACCCGTAACACGCTTATATACAGACGCTTATATAATACAGTGATACAGAGGTCCAATGAAGCGGATGCTAAGCTACAGGACTATTTCGCTAGCAGAGACTGGAACATGTTCAGGGATTCATCCGATGGCTTTGAAGAGTTTAACACATCAGTCACTGGCGTCATGAATACAGTGACCATGCGTACATGTCCCAACCAGAAGTCATGGATTACAGGCAACATCCACACTGAGCTAAAGGCTAGAGCCGCTGCTTTCACGGAGTGGGGACACTATCAGGACTCTTATCAGAAATCCCGCTACGCCATCCGACGAACCATCAATCAAGTGTCAATGCAGCGCTAAGATGGAATCCTACTATGCTGGCGCTGATGTGCCAGGGCTTGTGTTACAGAACCCGCCTGCCGAGGGCGCTGTGTTGTTGTTTATGTCTGGCTTGCTCCTTCCAGCCAATCAGACTGTGCCCCAATGCACTGTAACCTGTGATTGGTCAGATGCTCCTAACTAGCTCAGATCCAGTCGGATCCGCTTACATGCTCTCTGAAGTGTAAACGGTAAGTGTCAGCGAGGCCTGAACTGTGTTTTCCCACTCAGGGAAAGTGGGTGGACATGTGGACACGGGCTGCGTAAACAAAGGAAGTTGTTGTTACTGTAGTTGTCAGTGCATTATGTGCTAGAGTAGCAGTATTCTGTGTAGTTCTCATTCCTGTTGTTATCCGTGCAGTATGTGCTAGAGTAGCAGTATTCTGTGTAGTTCTCATTCCCGTTGTTGTCAGTGCAGTATGTGCTAGAGTAGCAGTATTCTGTGTAGTTCTCATTCCCGTTGTTGTCAGTGCAGTATGTGCTAGAGTAGCAGTATTCTGTGTAGTTCTCATTCCTGTTGTTATTATGTTACTACTGATACCGGCTGGAAATGATTAGTCACTGTTTACTACTTCCTGTTTCCTATATATTTATATTTACAGCCCTTGCTCTTGTTTGTTGCTGTGCAATAGCCTATTTGTATAATATACAGCCCTTTGCCATTAATCTTACTGCGCTAGTGCCATGCTAGTCATTAATCTGGTTCTACTATGTAATGCATAGTTATTAGGTCATTATTAGATGTAGTGCTTGTTGTTCTACCCCATATCCCATTCTATCCTACTCTGCATACTGTATATTTACTTACACCAGTGTATTTATCTCCTGTATAGCATATTTATTATCTCCCTGTTTCTGTCCATTACAGAAACCCTCCCCATGTATATCCCCACATTCATCTTCTTCAAGTACTTCTTAAAGTACTCGGCAAACTGGATGTAGTCCATCACAGTGCCCTCCGTTTTTATCACCAAAGCCCCATATATACTACCCACCACTGCGACCTGTACGCTCTCGTTGGCTGGCCCTCGCTTCATATCCGTCGCCAAACCCACTGGCTCCAGGTCATCTCTAAGTCTTTGCTAGGTAAAGCCCCGCCTTATCTCACCTCACTAGTCACCATAGCAATACCCACCCGTAGCTCGCGCTGGTATATTGCAATGGTCGTCCCCAAAGCCAACACTTCCTTTGGCCGCCTTTCCTTCCAGTTCTCTGCTGCCAATGACTGGAACGAATTGCAAAAATCTCTGACGCTAGAGTCTTATATCTCCCTCTCCTAACTTTAAGCATCAGCTGTCTGAGCAGCTTACCGATCACTGTGCCTGTACACAGCCCATCTGTAAATAGCACACCCGACTACCTCATCCCCAAATTATTACTTACCCTCTTGCTTTTTTGCCCCCCTGTATCTCTACTTGCACATCATCATCTGCACATCTATCACTCCCGTATTAATGCAAAATTGTAATTATTTTCAACTCTAGGGCCTATTAATTGCTTTCCTCCCTATTCTTCTACATTTGCACACACTGTAAATAGATTTTTAAACTTATCTTTTCTTTTGTGTTATTGACTGTACGTTTGTTAATGTGTAACTCTGTGTTTTGTCCCATTGCTTTGCTTTATCTTATCCAGATCGCCTACCTGGTTAAATAAAGGTGAAATAAAAATACATGAATTCCGTGCTCGCTTCAAGGCAAGCAACACTGAACCATACGTGAGAGCACCGGCTGTTCCTGTTGACTGTGTGATCACGCTCCTCTCCTCTAAACCTCTCCCTGACCCGTTCTGTAATACCTACATGTTTCAAGCAGGCCACCATAGTTCTTGTACCCAAGAACGCCAAGGTAACCTGTCTAAATGATCCACTCCAATTCACATGGCCGTGCTGACCTGATGCACCCTTGACAACCACTGTGATTACTATTATTTGACCATGCTGGTCATTTATGAACATTTGAACATCTTGGCCATGTTCTGTTATAATCTCCACCCGGCACAGCCAGAAGAGGACTTGCTGTAAGTGCACTATATAGGGAATAGGGAGCCATTTGAGACACAGCTGTAGTGTGTATAGATGTTGGGCTCCCGAGTGGCACAGTGGTCTAAGATGCTGTATCTCAGTGCAAGAGTACCTGGTTCCAATCCAGGCTGCATCACATCTGGCTGTCATTGGGTGTCCCATAAGGCGGTGCCTAGGTTTGGCTGGGGTAGGCTGTCATTGTAAATAAGAATGTGTTCTTCATTAACTGACTTGCCTAGTAAAATATAAAATAAGTATATTGACAGGCTGCAAAATGCCAACACTTTGAATAATAACATTATTACAGGCAACAATTGAAAACTCTAAATATAATTATATGTATGTATAACTATATATATATCATTATATAACTCTAAATATAATTATATGTATGTATAACTATATATATATCATTATATAACTCTAAGGTATAGTTAAACAGAGTGCTGCTAAAATGGAATAGAAATATTAAAATGGCATTTATTTATTTTTGCTTACACACACATTATCTAGATACTGACTGTTAGCAGTTGGTGGCCTTAAAGCAACACCCTAAAATAATAGGCTTCAGATGAGGCAGGTGAACCTGCAACCACAATACTTCAATAACACTTTAATTTAAATATATATATATATATCTTGGCATTTGGAAAGCTGGTTATCCAAATTAAACAATGACAGATCATATCGCAAATTTAGATTGTACAGCTAAAAAATATCTAATGTGTTGATTTAATTTGACAGTTTGTAAATGTCCTTGATTATAGCATGAATTCTGCATCATTCACAGTGTTTTATAACTGTGGAAGTGGGAGTATTCGGAGTATGGCTTTTGACTATAGAAGAAACAACTGAACAGAATGGCTAAGTTTTTTTTTTACAGACACATTAACATCAACAACGACCTGAGGGAAATATGTAAATAGAGGGTCTGCCTATATAAATGGAGATTAAGTTTAACTGGAGGAAATCACATTTTGAGAAATGCTTATAAGTTCTGTCAACATGAAATGAAATACCTGTCTATCATGTCACATTGCACATACACAGTCTTCAGGTTTAATTTATTTTGGGGATTTATCAGGATAATCCAGTGTTCCATAGCGGACATGAATGTTGCAGGCCTGCTAGCACATCAAAAACTCACTCTGACGTACAAAGCTTTAATAATTCATAAAGTCCTTTCACGGAAGATGTCCTTGGTTCTTCAGCAACAGGCAGGAAAGATGTCCTTGATTCCTCAGTGACAGAAAAGCATTGCAACCAGTTGCCTGTAATGTAGCAGGCATATTTAATTCCACTAGGCAGCTAGCTAGCGTGAGATAAGACACGCCCCTCATGAATCATATTTAATACCACAGTGTAGCTAGCTTGTTACGCGGAGTGGAACAGGGGAAACCAAGAGCAGACTCAGACGAGGAGACTGGGATGAAGTAACCAAGGTATTTATTGAACCCCAGGGGGGGGGGGGGGGGGGGGGTGCAGGTCAGGGGAAGCTCAGTCGGGTTGCTGGAAACCAGGTGCGGAGGCTGAGGCTGGAGCGAGAGGGGTCGAGACAGGGTAAGCAGGTCCGGAGGGAGTAGTAGAGTGGGGAATCCAGGACAGAGTAGCAGGATGACGAGACTTGGGACAGGAGACCGGGATCAGAGTCAGAGCGGGCAGAACTGTAGCGGAGAGGAAAACAGCGTCAGGCAAGGAAAACAGGCACAACAGGATAACAGGATCTAAATAGTAACAAACGGCTAGAAACGTAGACTGACAGAGCAGAGATTACGATCTGGCAGCGTGGAAGTGGCAGGGCTGAGTATTTGTAGAGGTCTTGATTATGGAACTGGTTGCAGCTGGTGGGGATCTGCTGTGACTCCAGCACACCTGTCTCCGCCCACACAATCACACACACAGAGAGAGAGAGGGAGAGGGAGAGAGTACTGGGGGAGTGTCGGCAGGTCAAGGAGACACAGGATGAGTAGTAGAGGGCGTTGCAGGAGCAGATGTGACATTGCTAGCAGTGTAGCTAGCTAGCGTGAGATATGATACAAACATCATTAATCATATTTAATACCACAGTGTAGCTAGCTAGCGTGAGATATGATACAAACATCATTAATCATATTTAATACCACAGTGTAGCTAGCTAGCGTGAGATATGATAGGAACATCATTAATCATATTTAATACCACAGTGTAGCTAGCTAGCGTGAGATATGATAGGAACATCATTAATCATATTTAATACCACATTGTAGCTAGCTAGCGTGAGATATGATACAAACATCATTAATCATATTTAATACCACAGTGTAGCTAGCTAGCGTGAGATATGATAGGAACATCATTAATCATATTTAATACCACAGTGTAGCTAGCTAGCGTGAGATATGATAGGAACATCATTAATCATATTTAATACCACAGTGTAGCTAGCTAGCGTGAGATATGATAGGAACATCATTAATCATATTTAATACCACAGTGTAGCTAGCTAGCGTGAGATATGATACGAACATCATTAATCATATTTAATACCACAGTGTAGCTAGCTAGCGTGAGATATGATACGAACATCATTAATCATATTTAATACCACATTGTAGCTAGCTAGCGTGAGATATGATACAAACATCATTAATCATATTTAATACCACAGTGTAGCTAGCTAGCGTGAGATATGATACGAACATCATTAATCATATTTAATACCACATTGTAGCTAGCTAGCGTGAGATATGACACAAACATCATTAATCATATTTAATACCACAGTGTAGCTAGCTAGCGTGAGATATGATACGAACATCATTATCGTGTTCCATCGGGTGTTTTTAACATCCTGGCTACGCCTGAGGAGAGTAGACTAAGCGGTGTGGCACGGGGAAGGGGGGAGGAGATGTGAGGCAGGCAGGCCTCTATGACCATCATCATCATCATCATCATCCTCTTTGCCTGTGTCCCAAGTCGTACCTTATTCCCTAAAGAGTGCACCACTTTTGATCAGAATCCATAGGGCCCTGGTCAAAAGTAGTGCACTATATAGGCAACAGGGTGCATTTGGAAGGCAGCGTTATCACACGTAGGTGTATGCTAATCCTACCTGCCTGGGCCGATGTGTGAGCAAGAGAGGCCTTGTGTGTGTGTGTGTGTGTGTGTGTGTGTGTGGAAGGGAGGGAGGGAGGTAGAGAGGATCTGTGTGTGAGTGGGAGGGAGGAAGGGTCTGTGTGTGTGTGTGGAGGGGGGGGTGGGGGGGGGGGGGGGTGTTAACTGCCTCTCTCTGCCAATTTGGAGCAGCCGACACACTGACAGGCTGATAATCTCATTACTAGGATGAGTTACCTCTGAGGCGTCACAGGAGTGCGTGTGTGTGTGTGTGTGTGTGTGTGTGTGTCTGTGATGTGTCTGTGATGTAATGTGATGTGTCTGTGATGTGATCAAATCAAATCAAATCAAATTTATTTATATAGCCCTTCGTACATCAGCTGATATCTCAAAGTGCTGTACAGAAACCCAGCCTAAAACCCCAAACAGCAAGCAATGCAGGTGTAGAAGCACGGTGGCTAGGAAAAACTCCCTAGAAAGGCCAAAACCTAGGAAGAAACCTAGAGAGGAACCAGGCTATGTGGGGTGGCCAGTCCTCTTCTGGCTGTGCCGGGTGGAGACTATAACAAAACATGGTCAAGATGTTCAAATGTTCATAAATGACCAACATGGTCGAATAATAATAATAAGGCAGAATAGTTGAAACTGGAGCAGCAGCACAGTCAGGTGGACTGGGGACAGCAAGGAGTCATCATGTCAGGTAGTCCTGGGGCATGGTCCTAGGGCTCAGGTCCTCCGAGAGAGAGAAAGAGAGAAGGAGAGAATTAGAGAACGCACACTTAGATTCACACAGGACACCAAATAGGACAGGAGAAGTACTCCAGATATAACAAACTGATGTGACGTGATGTGATGTGTCTGTGATGTGATGTGTCTGTGATGTGTCTGTGATGTGATGTGATGTGTCTGTGATGTGTCTGTGATGTGTCTGTGATGTGTCTGTGATGTGTCTGTGATGTTTAGAGAGGAGAAGTCAACACAGGCTAATGTTAATCACACCAGAGGAAACAGGTGATAAATACACACATTCAGGGAATGCGGGAAGTCATATTTGTGTGTGTGTGTGTGTGTGTGTGTGTGTAAAAACATGTTTTCTAGTTGACATTGAGTGAGGTGTTATTGAAGTGATAATCCCGGAGAAACCTTGGGTTTGGAGGATATAATTGGTAATATATTTATTCATATCATTTTCATTCCACGAGGATATAGTCCTGAGGCTGCTTCCCAAGCCGGCTGCTCGTCAATGTATTGTCTCACTGGTCGTTAGTTCGATTGGCAGGTTGCTATGGCAACCCCCGCCCCCCTGTTAGCTAGCCAACTACACAGCTAGCACAATCACTTCAGACCAGGGATGGACAACGTTGATTGGGATGGGGGCGACAAAAAATTCGGAGCTAATGATGTGGGGCAGCAGTGGCTCGCGGGTTTGCCTACCCACATCCTTACCCACACATGCAGTCAGAGGGGGCCCGAGCCTTTTTGGGGGCCCTAGCCGTTTTGGGGGCCTTAGCCTTTTTGGGGGCCCTAGTCTTTTTGGGGGCCCAAGCCTTTTTGGGGGCCCAGGCCTTTTTGGGGGCCCGAGCCTTTTTGGGGGCCCTAGCCTTTTTGGGGGGCCCGAGGCTTTTTGGGGGCCCTAGCCTTTTTGGGGGCCCTAGCCTTTTGGGGGCCCTAGTCTTTTTGGGGGCCCTAGCCTTTTTGGGGGCCCGAGCCTTTTTGGGGGCCCTAGCCTTTTTGGGGGACCTAGCCTTTTTGGGGGACCTAGCCTTTTGGGGGACCTAATCTTTTTGGGGGCCCTAAACGAAATGTTGAAACTGTTTGCTGCAAATCTACACATTTTGCAAAATAGGGCAGATCTTTTTTTTACTCACGTTTTACAATTCTAGATATTTTTGCCATTGGGGTGGAGAGAAATGTTTACAGTTTCTAATATGATATCTGAGTGAGACTAATGAAATCAATGGGGGACCACCGGTCGGTAATTTGGAGATTTTATAAATGGGCTGGGCTGATGAGACCGTGGACAGCACAGTGAGATGGAACAGTAAACAGTTCACCATTATAGTCTTAGCAAGTGGAACATTGAGGAATAGACCGTGGCTGGCACGCGGTTTTAACCAATCAGTAAGCAGGATTAGACTCACCTGTCGTATAATTCTAATGGGGCAATAGTTTGCAATTTTAGAAAAAGTTTTAAGTTTTAAGTTTAAGCCGATTTAAAATCGTTGGCATAGTCGCACGTAATCAAAGGCTATATGTTAGCTGTTCCCATTACATAACCTGTCCCATTTAGCCCTATGCTATCCTCACCAGGAGGCTGTGATTATATTCGGTTCAAATTCCGTATCAGCCAATTAAAATTGTCAACATATACTGAACAAAAATATAAACGCAACATGGAACAATTTAAAATATTTTACTGAGTTACAGTTCATTCAATTTAAATAAATAAATAAATAAATAAGAACCTAAATTATGGATTTCACACGACTGGGAATACAGATATGCATCTATTGGTCACAGATGCACTACATGACCAAAAGTATGTGGACACCTGCTCATCAAACATCTCATTCCAAAATCATGGGCATTAATATGGAGTTGGTCTCTCTCAGATTCTCTCCAGCTCTCTGGCCCTGTCTCTGTCTCTGTCTCTGTCTCTGTCTCTCTGTCTCTGTCTCTGTCTCTGTCTCTGGCCCTGTCTCTGTCTCTGTCTCTGTCTCTCTGTCTCTGTCTCTGTCTCTGGCCCTGTCTCTGTCTCTGTCTGTCTCTGGCCCTGTCTCTGTCTCTGTCTCTGGCCCTGTCTCTGTCTCTGTCTCTGGCCCTGTCTCTGGCCCTGTCTCTGTCTCCCTGTCTCTCTGTCTCTCTGTCTCTCTGTCTCTGGCCCTGTCTCTGTCTCTGTCTCTGTCAGCCCAGAGAGACAGAGAGGCAGAGGCAGAGGCAGAGGCAGACAGAGCGAGAGAGACAGAGACAGAGAGACAGAGACAGAGACAGAGAGACAGAGACAGAGACAGAGAGACAGAGAGATCTCTCTGTCTCTGTCTCTGGCCCTGTCTCTGTCTCTGTCTCTGTCTCTCTGTCTCTCTGTCTGCCTCTCTGTCTGCCTCTGCCTCTCTGTCTCTCTGTCTCTGTCTCTGTCTCTTCCTCTCTGTCTCTCTGTCTCTGTCTCTGTCTCTGCCTCTGTCTCTGTCCTTGTCTCTGTCTCTGCCTCTGTCTCTGTCTCTGTCTCTGTCTCTGTCTCTCTCTCTCTCTCTGTCTCTGCCTCTGTCTCTGTCTCTGCCTCTGCCTCTCTGTCTGCCTCTGCCTCTCTGTCTCTGTCTGCCTCTGTCTCTGTCTCTGTCTTCCTCTGCCTCTGCCTCTGCCTCTGCCTCCGTCTCTGCCTCTCTGTCTCTGTCTGCCTCTGCCTCTGTCTCTGCCTCTGTCTCTGTCTCTGCCTCTGTCTCTGTCTCTGTCTCTGTCTCTGCCTCTCTGTCTCTGTCTCTGTCTGCCTCTGTCTCTGCCTCTGTCTCTGTCTCTCTGCCTCTCTTTCTCTCTCTCTCATCCCCCCCCCATTTCAAATTTGACAGGCCCTGCAGGGTAAACAGGAATGTTCAGATGATGTGACGTGTGGACTGTAAGTCAGTAAAAGGTTATTCTTCATTTCTCACACCTCCTAGATTAAATAGTTTCATACAGTTTCATACAGTTGTTTCATTATACATCAGCAAATGATAACTATGGATTACAATAATATTATTATTATTTTTATTACATAACTGTCACAGAGAAAGACACCGGGAATGACGATAACAGACTTTCAGCAGAACCAATTTCTGCTGTCGGTTTAAATCAAATCAAGTTATTTCCTGTCTAAATATAAGTTGTAAGAAGGGTACATCATACTTCCCATACCTTCTGGGCTTATTTCACGTTACTTTCTAACTCATTTACATTCCCAGAGCCCTTGAATATTAGATATTTAATCACCCATCTCAGATTCCCTCAGAATCTCCCATCCATGTTCTACGGAACGTAAATGTGTTTTGCCGGATGCATTTAGATAGTCGATTAGACCCAGTTTTTGCCTTTTTAGTTCCATATTGTACAAATAGGGATGTTTCTATGTTTAATGTCCGTCACAGAGAAACATGTCTCCCTCTCAGGTAGTTTTTAGTTATGGTAATGATGTTATTAATGTAACACCAGGGAATATTTGAACGGGACAAACAAGCTGCCTGGAGAGTCAGACCAGAACACAGCTACAGTCAGACCAGAACACAGCTACAGTCATCTCAGACCACAACTACAGTCATCCCAGAACACAACTACAGTCAGACCAGACCACAACTACAGTCAGACCAGACCACAACTACAGTCAGACCAGACCACAACTACAGTCAGACCAGAACACAGCTACAGTCAGACCAGACCACAACTACAGTCAGACCAGACCACAACTACAGTCAGACCAGACCACAACTACAGTCAGACCAGAACACAGCTACAGTCATCTCAGAACACAACTACAGTCAGACCAGAACACAACTACAGTCAGACCAGAACACAACTACAGTCAGACCAGACCACAACTACAGTCAGACCAGAACACAACTACAGTCAGACCAGAACACAGCTACAGTCAGACCAGAACACAACTACAGTCAGACCAGAACACAGCTACAGTCATCTCAGAACACAACTACAGTCATCTCAGAACACAACTACAGTCAGACCAGACCACAACTACAGTCAGACCAGACCACAACTACAGTCAGACCAGACCACAACTACAGTCATCCCAGAACACAACTACAGTCATCTCAGAACACAACTACAGTCATCTCAGAACACAACTACAGGCATCCCAGACCACAACTACAGTCATCCCAGAACACAACTACAGTCATCCCAGAACACAACTACAGTCATTTCAGAACACAACTACAGTCATCTCAGAACACAACTACAGTCATCTCAGAACACAACTACAGTCATCTCAGAACACAACTACAGTCATCTCAGAACACAACTACAGGCATCCCAGACCACAACTACAGTCATCCCAGACCACAACTACAGTCATCCCAGAACACAACTACAGTCATCTCAGAACACAACTACAGTCATCTCAGAACACAACTACAGTCATCCCAGAACCCTACTACAGTCATCTCAGAACACAACTACAGTCATCTGTCTGAAGCTGCTGGAAGCTGTCTGTCTGTGTGGATGGAAGCTGTCTGGCTGTGTGGATGGAAGCTGTCTGGCTGTGTTGGATGGAAGCTGTCTGGCTGTGTGGATGGAAGCTGTCTGGCTGTGTGGATGGAAGCTGTCTGGCTGTGTGGATGGAAGCTGTCTGGCTGTGTGGATGGAAGCTGTCTGGCTGTGTGGATGGAAGCTGTCTGGCGGTGTTGGAAGGAAGCTGTCTGGCGGTGTTGGATGGAAGATGTCTGGCGGTGTTGGATGGAAGCTGTCTGGCTGTGTGAAATCACTGGGGTGGGGCTCAAAGACACTTCCAGAGGCCCTGCACCTGCCTCATGCCTCCCTGCCTCTCTGGTACTGGGCCTGACTACAGTCCAACAGGCTTCTGAGAGGGTTCCAACACACACACACACACATACACACATACGGACACACACACACACACACACACACACACACACACACACACACAAGGACGCACACGGACGCACAAGGTCACACACACGGACACACACACGGACACACACACGGACACACACGGACACACACGGACACACACGGACACACACACACAAGGACACACACACGGACACACACAGACAGACACACACGTGCTATTTGATTTGATTTGATCATTATAAATAGTTTACACTGCATATCAGTACAGTTATGTAGGAGTGGATAGTGGCTTGTATTTCTCTGCATCTTATTCTTGCGCTCTCTATTTCTCCCCCCCCCCTCTCTCTCTCTCTCTCTCTCTCTCTCTCTCTCTCCTCTGGCTATAATTGCTCATTTATTTGATAGAGGCTTAGAGGCAGTAGTCCCATCATGATAAGAGGATCTCTGGGGCTTTCTTGACAACAAAAGCATCCGCGAGCCTCTCTCTCTCTCTCTCTGCACCCCTCCGTTACCTTGGTAGCCATGCAGGCAGGCAGCACACACACATGGCTGGCTGCTGGGCGACATCCACTCTTGGTTTTGGCCATTCTCCTCTAATTACAGGACTGTCTGCCAGGAGGCACCATTCTCTGAAGAGTTGGGGCGTTCTGCCTGCCTGTCTGACTGTCTGTCTGCCTACCGCCTTACAAACAAAGCCAAGGATTCTGTTGCTGTTCATTGTGCCTACATGCTTGTGTTTGTGTGCCTCGCATTGCACCTGCCTCCCTCTGCCTCTTCAGTCCCATCAGAGGATTGGAGTCTCTTTCATGTTCTATACTGTCTAATCTAACACCTGCCTTTGGGTTTCAGGACTGGGCAGGGCTGGACTGGACTAGCTGGACTGGACTAGCTGGACTGGACTGGGCTGGACTGGTTGGCTAGACTGGACTGGCTGGGCTGGACTGGGCTGGACTGGGCTGGGCTGGGCTGGACTAAGCTGAGCTGGACTGAATGGGCTGGACTGGGCTGGACTGGACTGGGCTGGACTGGGCTGGAATGGCTGGACTGGGCTAGCTGGGCTGGGCTGGACTGGCTGGACTAGGCTGAGCTGGACTGGCTGGACTGGACTGGCTGTACTGGACTAGCTGGACTGGACTAGCTGGACTGGACAAGCTGGACTGGACTGGACTAGCTGGACTGGCTGGACTGGGCTGGGCTGGACTAGGCTGAGCTGGACTGGAGTGGGATGGGCTGAGAGGGTTTTCTTCAAATGTAAGTATGAAGAGGAAGGACTGTGTGAAAGGATGGATGGATATAGAGATGTTTCTAATGAATGAGTGTTCATTTGGTAAGTGTAGTGTTTGGTAATGGTACTATGCCATATTAACATAGAAAATAGAATCCCTAAACCAAGCTGTACACAGTCCTTCCTTATGCCGTTCACTAACATGCAGCAACAAAACAAGAACATACAAATATTTCTCATCCCCACTGCTACAGTAATCATCCAACAGCTACAGTAATCATCCAACAGCTACAGTAATCATCCAACAGCTACAGTAATCATACAACAGCTACAGTAATCATCCAACAGCTACAGTAATCATCCAACAGCTACAGTAATCAACCAACAGCTACAGTAATCACCCAGCAGCTACAGGAATCACCCAGCAGTACAGTAATCACCCAACAGCTACAGTAATCACCCAGCAGCTACAGTAATCACCCAACAGCTACAGTAATCATCCAACAGCTACAGTAATCATCCAAAAGCTACAGTAATAATCCAACAGCTACAGTAGTCAACCAACAGCTACAGCAATCATCCAACAGCTACAGTAATCAACCAACAGGTACAGTAATCATCCAACAGATACAGTAATCATCCAGCAGCTACAGCAATCATCCAAAAGTTACAGTAATCATCCAACAGCTACAGTAATCATCCAACAGATACAGTAATCATCCAGCTGCTACAGTAATCATCCAAAAGCTACAGTAATCATCCAACAGCTACAGTAATCAACCAACAGATACAGTAATCATCCAGCTGCTACAGTAATCGTCCAAAAGTTACAGTAATCATCCAACAGCTACAGTAATCAACCAACAGCTACAGTAATCATCCAACAGGTACAATAATCATCCAACAGCTACAGTAATCTTCCAACAGGTACAGTAATCATCCAACAGCTACAGTAATCATCCAAAAGCTACAGTAATCATCCAACAGCTACAGTAATCAACCAACAGCTACAGTAATCATCCAACAGCTACAGTAATCATCCAACAGCTGCAGTAATCAACCAACAGGTACAGTAATCATCCAACAGCTACAGTGATCATCCAACAGGTACAGTAATCAACCAACACGTACAGTAATCATCCAACAGCTACAGTAATCAACCAACAGGTACAATAATCATCCAACAGCTACAGTAATCATCCAAAAGCTACAGTAATCATCCAACAGCTACAGTAATCAACCAACAGCTACAGTAATCAACCAACAGCTACAGTAATCATCCAACAGCTACAGTAATCATCCAACAGCTACAGTGATCATCCAACAGGTACAGTGATCATCCAACAGCTACAGTAATCAACCAACAGGTACAGTAATCATCCAACAGCTGCAGTAATCAACCAACAGCTACAGTAAT
>NW_027258326.1:0-37500 GCF_045791955.1 Oncorhynchus clarkii lewisi | reverse complement strand
TGTACTGGTACCCCCCCTGTATATAGTCTCCATATTGACTCTGTACTGGTACCCCCCCCCCTGTATATTGTCTCCATATTGAGTCTGTATCAGTACCACCTGTATATAGCCTCCACATTGACTCTGTACTGGTACCCCCCCCCCCCGTATATTGTCTCCATATTGAGTCTGTATCAGTACCACCTGTATATAGCCTCCACATTGACTCTGTACCGGTACCCCCTGTATATAGCCTCCACATTGACTCTGTACTGGTACCCCCTGTATATAGCCTCCACATTGACTCTGTACCGGTACCCCCTGTATATAGCCTCCACATATACTCTGTACCGGTACCCCCTGTATATAGCCTCCACATTGACTCTGTACCGGTACCCCCTGTATATAGCCTCCACATTGACTCTGTACCGGTACCCCCTGTATATAGCCTCCACATTGACTCTGTACCGGTACCCCCTGTATATAGCCTCCACATTGACTCTGTACCGGTACCCCCTGTATATAGCCTCCACATTGACTCTGTACCGGTACCCCTTGTATATAGCCTCCACATTGACTCTGTACCGGTACCCCCTGTATATAGCCTCCACATTGACTCTGTACCGTAATACCCTGTATATAGCCTCCACATTGACTCTGTACCGTAATACCCTGTATATAGTCTCCACATTGACTCTGTACCGGTACACCCTGTATATAGCCTCCACATTGACTCTGTACCGTAATACCCTGTATATAGCCTCCACATTGACTCTGTACAGTAATACCCTGTATATAGCCTCCACATTGACTCTGTACCGGTACCCCCTGTATATAACCTCCACATTGACTCTGTACCGTAATACCCTGTATATAGCCTCCACATTGACTCTGTACCGGTACCCCCTGTATATAACCTCCACATTGACTCTGTACCGGTACCCCCTGTATATAACCTCCACATTGACTCTGTACCGTAATACCCTGTATATAACCTCCACATTGACTCTGTACCGTAATACCCTGTATATAGTCTCCACATTGACTCTGTACCGTAATACCCTGTATATAGTCTCCACGTTGACTCTGTACCGTAACACCCTGTATATAGCCTCCACATTGACTCTGTACCGTAATACCCTTATTATAGCCTCCACATTGACTCTGTACCGTAATACCCTGTATATAGCCTCCACATTGACTCTGTACCGTAATACCCTGTATATAGCCTCCACATTGACTCTGTACCGTAATACCCTGTATATAGCCTCCACATTGACTCTGTACCGTAACACCCTGTATATAGCCTCCACATTGACTCTGTACCGTAATACCCTGTATATAGCCTCCACATTGACTCTGTACCGTAACACCCTGTATATAGCCTCCACATTGACTCTGTACCGTAATACCCTGTATATAGCCTCCACATTGACTCTGTACCGTAATACCCTTATTATAGCCTCCACATTGACTCTGTACCGTAATACCCTGTATATAGCCTCCACATTGACTCTGTACCGTAATACCCTGTATATAGCCTCCACATTGACTCTGTACCGTAATACCCTGTATATAGCCTCCACATTGACTCTGTACCGTAACACCCTGTATATAGCCTCCACATTGACTCTGTACCGTAATACCCTGTATATAGCCTCCACATTGACTCTGTACCGTAACACCCTGTATATAGCCTCCACATTGACTCTGTACCGTAATACCCTGTATATAGCCTCCACATTGACTCTGTACCGTAATACCCTGTATATAGCCTCCACATTGACTCTGTACCGTAACCCCCTGTATATAGCGTCCATATTGACTCTGTACCGTAATACCCTGTATATAGCCCCGCTATTGTTATTTACTGCTGCTCTTTAATTATTTGTTTTTCTTATTTCTTACTTTTTTGTTTGTATTTTCTTCAAACTGCATTGTTGGTTAAAGGGCTTGTAAGTAAGCGTTTCCCTTTAAGGTTTAAACCTTAAACCTGTTGTAGGATTTGATTTGATTATGTTGACCCCAGACAGACAATGTGTGTTGATAGTGAGGGTGAACAAGGCTGGTAGGTTAGTATTGACCCCAGACGGACAATGTGTGTTGATAGTGAGGGTGAACAAGGCTGGTAGGTTAGTATTGACCCCAGACAGACAATGTGTGTTGATAGTGAGGGTGAACAAGGCTGGTAGGTTAGTTTTGACCCCAGACAGACAATGTGTGTTGATTGTGAGGGTGAACAAGGCTGGTAGGTTAGTATTGACCCCAGACAGACAATGTGTGTTGATAGTGAGGGTGAACAAGGCTGGTAGGTTAGTATTGACCCCAGACAGATAATGTGTGTTGATAGTGAGGGTGAACAAGGCTGGTAGGTTAGTTTTGACCCCAGACAGACAATGTGTAGTGATTGTGAGGGTGAACAAGGCTGGTAGGTTAGTTTTGACCCCAGATAGACAATGTGAGTTGATTGTGAGGGTGAACAAGGCTGGTAGGTTAGTATTGACCCCAGACAGACAATGTGTGTTGATTGTGAGGGTGAACAAGGCTGGTAGGTTAGTATTGACCCCAGACAGACAATGTGTTGATAGTGAGGGTGAACAAGGCTGGTAGGTTAGTATTGACCCCAGACAGACAATGTGTAGTGATTGTGAGGGTGAACAAGGCTGGTAGGTTAGTATTGACCCCAGACAGACAATGTGTGTTGATAGTGAGGGTGAACAAGGCTGGTAGGTTAGTATTGACCCCAGACAGACAATGTGTGTTGATAGTGAGGGTGAACAAGGCTGGTAGGTTAGTATTGACCCCAGACAGACAATGTGTTGATAGTGAGGGTGAACAAGGCTGGTAGGTTAGTATTGACCCCAGACAGACAATGTGTTGATAGTGAGGGTGAACAAGGCTGGTAGGTTAGTATTGACCCCAGACACACAATGTGTGTTGATAGTGAGGGTGAACAAGGCTGGTAGGTTAGTATTGACCCCAGACAGACAATGTGTAGTGATTGTGAGGGTGAACAAGGCTGGTAGGTTAGTATTGACCCCAGACAGACAATGTGTTGATAGTGAGGGTGAACAAGGCTGGTAGGTTAGTATTGACCCCAGACACACAATGTGTGTTGATAGTGAGGGTGAACAAGGCTGGTAGGTTAGTATTGACCCCAGACAGACAATGTGAGTTGATAGTGAGGGTGAACAAGGCTGGTAGGTTAGTATTGACCCCAGACAGACAATGTGTTGATAGTGAGGGTGAACAAGGCTGGTAGGTTAGTTTTGACCCCAGACAGACAATGTGTAGTGATTGTGAGGGTGAACAAGGCTGGTAGGTTAGTATTGACCCCAGACAGACAATGTGTGTTGATTGTGAGGGTGAACAAGGCTGGTAGGTTAGTATTGACCCCAGACAGACAATGTTTGTTGATTGTGAGGGTGAACTCTTAGATTTGAAATGAGTCATCTGTGTGAGTCACACTGCATCTTGGTCCATGTAACACTGAACAACACTGCTACCAGGAAGACAACACAGGCCTTTACCCACCAGGAACACATGGTGATACCCACCAGGAACACATGGTGATACCCACCAGGAACACATGGTGATACCCACCAGGAACACATGGTGATACCCACCAGGAACACATGGTGATACCCACCAGGAACACAGGCCTTTACCCACCAGGAACACATGGTGATACCCACCAGGAACACATGGTGATACCCACCAGGAACACATGGTGATACCCACCAGGAACACATGGTGATACCCACCAGGAACACATGGTGATACCCACCAGGAACACATGGTGATACCCACCAGGAACACATGGTGATAAACAACATCTGTTCAGGACGATGTTAACCAGGACTATGTTAACCAGGACGATGTTAACCAGGACGATGTTAACCAGGACGATGTTAACCAGGACGATGTTAACCAGGACGATGTTAACCAGGATGATGTTAACCAGGACGATGTTAACCAGGACTATGTTAACCAGGACGATGTTAACCAGGACAATGTTAACCAGGATGATGTCAGGCACCAACATACAGTGGTCCTGTTGTGGACTTAGTGTTACTTAGTGTTAAAGGTAGGCCTTTCATAATTTGTCCTTGAGAAACCAGAATCAGAAGCACAACATGGACATTTATAAATTGATTTGTTGCGTAGTGGAATCTGGTCACATATTTGCTAGACAGGTTGATTCATTATAGTAATTGATTGTTTTAAATTGATTAGGTGTTTGTAAAAAATGAATCCTGTTTGGGTGTTTTGTGTTCTTCTCACCTCTCCCTCGTCTGTTAGCTCCAGTTAAAAGAGAGAAACGGGAACCAGTGACTGACGCCTAAATGCTGGCTTCACACGCTACGTCAATGTGTTGTCTTCCTGGTAGCAGTGTTGTTAAGTGTTACATGTTAATTGCAGAAGCTGGAAGTGTTCCGTGTACCATGATGCAGTGTGACTCACACAGATGAGTCATTTCAGATCTAAGACAGCCTGGTCCGCCCTCACAACGGGCGACAGGTAGTCTAGCGGTTAGAGCGTTAGGCTAGTAACCAAACGGTTGCTTGATCGAATCCCCCGAGCTGACAAGGTGAAAAAACTCTGCCGTTCTGCCCCTGAACAAGGCAGTTAACCCATTGTTGCTAGGCCATCATTGTGAGTAAGAATATGTTCTTAACTTACTTGCCAAGTCAAAAAAAATAAAAAATGAAGCTATAAATAAGCTGATGGGAATTTAATTCAGAGGGATTGGTCAGGGGTTCGAGAATCAAAATGGAAGATGTCAACTTTGTAGAATGTAAGGAAAGGTTGTTGTGTTTAAAATCCTACCCTGATCGGTGGTTTAATTCCAGTCCATTCTCCTTTATAGGAGTTGTTTGATTCTTACATCATTATTTAGAAACATGTCCAAGATCTTGTCCAAAAACAGAGAGGTGTTGAAAAAGGGGATCTCACTGCTTGTTCTATCCTGTTTCTGGGCCTCAATCAACTGTTGATATCGGACTGCTTGTCTCATTGGGGAGGATTGGCACGATTACATCCCTAGTTCCTATGGAAACACACATCCAGTCAGGGCTGGTTGTACCATCTACTTATCATTACCGTAGAGCCATACAGGTATATTTAATAGAGGTCATTACCGTAGAGCCATACAGGTATATTTAATAGAGGTCATTACTGTAGAGCCATACAGGTATATTTAATAGAGGTCATTACCGTAGAGCCATACAGGTATATTTAATAGAGGTCATTACTGTAGAGCCATACAGGTATATTTAATAGAGGTCATTACCGTAGAGCCATACAGGTATATTTAATAGAGGTCATTACCGTAGAGCCATACAGGTATATTTAATAGAGGTCATTACCGTAGAGCCATACAGGTATATTTAATAGAGGTCATTACCGTAGAGCCATACAGGT
This sequence comes from Oncorhynchus clarkii lewisi, assembly GCF_045791955.1. Classification (NCBI taxonomy): domain Eukaryota; kingdom Metazoa; phylum Chordata; class Actinopteri; order Salmoniformes; family Salmonidae; genus Oncorhynchus; species Oncorhynchus clarkii. The sequence goes on along the minus strand of NW_027258326.1, from coordinate 32,097 downwards.
ATATTTAATAGAGGTCATTACTGTAGAGCCATACAGGTATATTTAATAGAGGTGGACTTTTAATTTCTATCATTAATTTCTATTAGGCTCAAAACAATCAGAAACACAACCAAAACGAACTGTTGCTAGGCCATCACTGAAAATAAGAATTTGTTCTTTAACTGACTTGCCTAGTTAAATAAAGGTAAAATAAATGTTAAAAATGCATCCAACCAGTCTGTAAAGTCACCAGCTTGATGTAGTCATTGCATGTCAGTAGTATGGGGACCAAATACTAAACATTTGGCCTCTTTATTTATAAGAATCGTTAGCGGGGGGTCAATCATTTTGACCCCTACCTTTTTGGGAAAAAATATATTTCTTTTTTAAACTAAATCTCTTTCTACGAGCAATTGTATTAGCATAAATTATAATATAATTCACCACATTTTTGGAGCATACAATATAGCTCAGTCATTATTGCTGATCTGTATCAAGGGTGGCAATAATTTCGGAGCCCACTGCATATTTAATGGACGTCGTTCAGTGAACCATGAGTGATGAGAAACATAAACATTGTCTGAGACCTGAAGATTTGTGTTAGCAATGCAAGCCAATACCAAGGCTTCAGGTCTTCAGGTTATCCCAGTCAGGATAAGGCTTTAGGTATTCAGGTTAATGCTTAAGGTATTCAGGTTATCCCAGTCAGGATAATGCTTTAGGTATTCAGGTTATCACAGTCAGGATAATGCTTTAGGTATTCAGGTTATCCCAGTCAGGATAATGCTTTAGGTATTCAGGTTATCCCAGTCAGGATAATGCTTTAGGTATTCAGGTTATCACAGTCAGGATAATGCTTTAGGTATTCAGGTTATCCCAGTAAGGATAATGCTTTAGGTATTCAGGTTATCACAGTCAGGATAATGCTTTAGGTATTCAGGTTATCCCAGTCAGGATAATGCTTTAGGTATTCAGGTTATCCCAGTCGGGATAATGCTTTAGGTATTCAGGTCATCCCAGTCAGGATAATGCTTTAGGTATTCAGGTTATCCCAGTCAGGATAATGCTTTAGGTATTCAGGTTATCCCAGTCAGGATAATGCTTTAGGTATTCAGGTTATCCCAGTCAGGTTAATGCTTTAGGTATTCAGGTTATCCCAGTCAGGATAATGCTTTAGGTATTCAGGTTATCACAGTCAGGATAATGCTTTAGGTATTCAGGTTATCCCAGTCAGGATAATGCTTTAGGTATTCAGGTTATCCCAGTCAGGATAATGTTTTAGGTATTCAGGTTATCCCAGTCAGGATAATGCTTTAGGTATTCAGGTTATCACAGTCAGGATAATGCTTTAGGTATTCAGGTTATCCCAGTCAGGATAATGCTTTAGGTATTCAGGTTATCCCAGTCAGGATAATGTTTTAGGTATTCAGGTTATCCCAGCCAGGATAATGCTTTAGGTATTCAGGTTATCCCAGTCAGGATAATGCTTTAGGTATTCAGGTTATCCCAGTCAGGATAATGCTTTGGGTCTTCAGGTTATAACAGTCAGGATAATGCTTTAGGTCTTCAGGTTATCACAGTCAGGATAATGCTTTAGGTCTTCAGGTTATAACAGTCAGGATAATGTTTTAGGTATTCAGGTTATCCCAGCCAGGATAATGCTTTAGGTATTCAGGTTATCCCAGTCAGGATAATGCTTTAGGACTTCAGGTTATCAGTCAGGATAATGCTTTAGGACTTCAGGTTATCACAGTCAGGATAAGGCTTTAGGTCTTCAGGTTATCACAGTCAGGATAATGCTTTAGGACTTCAGGTTATCAGTCAGGATAATGCTTTAGGACTTCAGGTTATCCCAGTCAGGATAATGCTTTAGGTCTTCAAGTTATAACAGTCAGGATAATGCTTTAGGTCTTCAGGTTATCCCAGTCAGGATAATGCTTTAGGACTTCAGGTTATCCCAGTCAGGATAATGCTTTAGGTCTTCAGGTTATCACAGTCAGGATAATGCTTTAGGACTTCAGGTTATCACAGTCAGAATAAGGCTTTAGGTCTTCAGGTTATCACAGTCAGGATAATGCTTTAGGACTTCAGGTTATCAGTCAGGATAATGCTTTAGGACTTCAGGTTATCAGTCAGGATAATGCTTTAGGTCTTCAGGTTATAACAGTCAGGATAAGGCTTTAGGTCTTCAGGTTATCCCAGTCAGGATAATGCTTTAGGTCTTCAGGTTATCCCAGTCAGGATAATGCTTTAGGTCTTCAGGTTATAACAGTCAGGATAAGGTGATATCATACACACGTTGCATGTGCTTCTGCCTCTGTATTGCTTGCTCTTTTAGGCTGGGTTTCTGTATAAGCACTTCGAGACACAACTGCTCAAAACATCAGAATTATGAACCCAGGCTACCTCCAGTCGCAACCAATCATCACACCGCCCCACCTCTATCTGCCACAGGGATCACCGGCTTGTAGTCCTAAAACCCGGAAATGAGTAACCTCTAGAGAAATTAATGGGGAAATAATATGGTTTTGGGATAAACGGCGAAAATTAGGTCTGAGGTTAAGACAGTTAAGACAGGCTTAGGACATCTTATAAATTCGACGAGGTAATGTCAGTCAACTAACATGACCTTTATGAATTATGAAGCCTATATGTCGTTTATATGTTGTTGTTTTTTGTATTACATAAACGGTTCAAAATTCACAAAAACTGACGAAAACTGACGAAAACTGTCTCACCGAACAAAACATATCAGATCTCCAACGCCTGTGTTTACCACATACCTTTAGTTTCAGCGTTTATCATTTAAGAAAAAACTTATTTCCCATATACTTTGTCCAACGAACCATGGCGGAGTAGTTAGTGCCTACAAAAATGACGCCATTATATTGTTATCCTCTATTGGGCAAGTCGACAAGACATGGATCTAACGCCTGCGCAGAAGCCACCGTGAGTCTGAATCATCGATAGGGCGACTGTCGGAGCTGAGAATCTAGAGTGATGGGACCTGAGTGAAGGAACAGCCGCGAGTGATCACTCTCCAAGCCGGTTATGACAGGTATATTTCAGCCTTAAATGCATTCGGATATTCACTTTAACGTTTTTTTTTAAAACGGGTTTATAGTGGAAACGACTGTACTGGGCTATCTGATTGTGGATTACATAATAGTGGTGGAAATATGATTGGCTGTATGGCTTTTCAACATCTGGAAGTAACCTTTAAAACGAGAAAATGTCTTGATCTACTGTCTCAACATTTAGGGTGTGATTAACTGTCGAGTTATGTATTTATTTTTGAAAGAACTAGACAGAAGACGTGTTGTCAGACTCAGATCAATAGTGTTTGTAGTTTTGTAAATAGACAGTTGACTTCCCAATCTCAACTTTATTTAGCCTATAGCATGCGGCTGGTGTGGCTTAGAATCCAAAGCAAATCCGTTTACTTTGACGATAACAGCTTGTAGCCTAATCGATTACATGGTTTGATGCTATTATCTTAGATAAAAGATGTCTCAAGGGGACTGTGAAAGCAAGACGAAGGAAGGACGTGTGTGTCAGAGCAGTATGGCGTCATGTCTTACGTCTCTGCCTCCTTGGGTAGAGCGGATTCACATTCAGCACCATGGACAGCGATATCTCTCTCTCTCTCTCTCGCTCTGTCGTCGCAGTCATTGAGCTATAAAATAAGGTCGCAATTTGCCAATTTACTTTCCTTCGTGTTTCGGTTTAAATGTTAATTATTTGAGATTCTAGAATGTGTTGGGTTCCAATCGGTGAGAGAACATGATCAAAACAAGATCAGGTGTTTTGACCACTGGCATCCACGTGACCTTATAATTGGTATGACAGAGGTTATTATATTTCGGATACGTTTGTCGTTTCTGTATTTGTTGACTTGACAACTAGGTTTGTGTTTATATTAAATATTACTCATCAAAGCATTGGATTGGAACAAATGACGCTGTGGGCTCTTCAGAGACATATTTGTTATGTATGACAGAGATTGTCAATGAGTACACAAACTATACATATTGCATATCTCATTATTAGCATTTTGCATAATACTAAATGCTGAATATTTAAAGTCATTATTTTGCCATATGCACATTCGATTTTATTTGACCTCTATTTTAAAGACCAAGGTCTCTTTCACAGATAAGCCCTGCTTACACATCATTTACAAAATACAAAAAAATACAACTACACCCTTCCACACTGACTACATGTAGACAACAGAAGTGTTATTCATTCAGAGTCTACATAACATCCTTCAACACTGACTACATGTAGACAACAGAAGTGTTATTCATTCAGAGTCTACATAACATCCTTCAACACTGACTACATGTAGACAACAGAAGTGTTATTCATTCAGAGTCTACATAACATCCTTCAACACTGACTACATGTAGACAACAGAAGTGTTATTCATTCAGAGTCTACATAACATCCTTCAACACTGACTACATGTAGACAACAGAAGTGTTATTCATTCAGAGTCTACATAACATCCTTCAACACTGACTACATGTAGACAACAGAAGTGTTATTCATTCAGAGTCTACATAACATCCTTCAACACTGACTACATGTAGACAACAGAACTGTTATTCATTCAGAGTCTACATAACATCCTTCAACACTGACTACATATAGACAACAGAAGTGTTATTCATTCAGAGTCTACATAACATCCTTCAACACTGACTACATGTAGACAACAGAAGTGTTATTCATTCAGAGAGAGTCTACATAACATCCAGCAGGTAGCAGACAGCAGGTAGCAGTTACTAGGCAGCAGATAGAAGGTAATAGGCAGCAGGCAGCAGGCAGCAGGGAGCAGGCAGCAGGCAGCAGATAGCAGGTAGCAGATAGAAGGTAATATGCAGCAGATAGCAGGTAATAGGCAGCAGGTAGAAGGTAGCAGGTAGCAGGCAGCAGGTAGCAAGCAACAGGTAGCAAGTAATAGGCAGCAACAGCAGATAGCAGGTAGAAAAACAACCTAATATCCCTGAACAGGTAGCAGGTAGAAACACAACCTAATATCCCTGGACAGGTAGCAGGCAGCATGCAGCATGTCGCAGGCAGAAACGCAACCTAATAACCTGAACAAGTAGCAGGTAGCAGGTAGAAACACAACCTAATATCCTGAACAGGTAGAAGGTAGAAATGTAGCAGGCAGCATGTAGCAGGCAGAAACGCAACCTAATAACCTGAACAAGTAGCGGATAGCAGGTAGCATGTAGCAGGCAGCGTGTAGCAGGCAGAAACGCAACCTAATATCCTGAACAAGCAGGATAGCAGGTAGAAGGTAGAAACACAATCTAATATCCTGAACAGGTTGCAGACAGAAACACAACCTGATATCCTGAACAGGTAGCATGTAGCAGGCAGCATGTAGAAGGCAGCAGGCAGAAACTCAACCTAATATCCTGAACAGGTTGCAGGTAGCAGGTAGCGACACAACCTGATATCCTGAACAGGTAGCAGGTAGCAGGTAGCAACACAACCTGATATCCTGAACAGGTAGCAGGTAGCAGGTAGCAACACAACCTGATATCCTGAACAGGTAGAAGTTAGAAGGTAGCAGGTATAAACACAACCTAATATCCTGAACAGGTAGCAGGCAGCAACACAACCTGATATCCTGAACAGATAGCAGGTAGCAGGTAGCAGGTAGAAACACAACCTAATATCCTGAACAGGTAGCAGGTAGCAGGTAGAAACACAACCTAATATCCTGAACAGGTAGCAGGCAGCAACACAACCTAATATCCTGAACAGGTAGCAGGCAGTAACACAACCTGATATCCTGAACAGGAACAGATGGGTGATTCAAAATGTGAGCAACACTGTGGCTGATCATTCAGCATTGTATCTCTCTCCATAATAAAACTGTTTGTGTGTGTGTGTGTGTGTGTGTGTGTGTGTGTGTGTGTGTGTGTGTGTGTGTGTGTGTGTGTGTGTGTGTGTGTGTGTGTGTGTGTGCAGGCAGTGGCACCCGGTGTGTGTGAGGTTAGTGTGGTGCTCTCTCTCTCTCTCTCTCTCTCTCTCTAGACAGAGCTGAGGTGAAAGGGTCAGGATGGCTTCAGCCTGTGCTGAGATCTGTGGGTCAGACTACGCTGAACAGACGCAGCACGACCAGAGATACGGCGTCAGATCATACCTCCACCAGTTCTACGAGGAGTGTACTGCCTCCAGCTGGGAACGCGATGAAGATTTTCAGATTCAGAGATCGCCTAGTCGGTGGAGCTCTGTCCTCTGGAAGGTATGATATATATGAGAGAAGAGATATTGGGAGGGTATTGGGTCATGGTGCTGTAAACATCCTGACATGGTCTGGGTAGTGTATTGAGCCAGGTTACTGTAAACATCTGCCTGTTCAGGTCTGTCTAGTGTTAGGAACCCTGATCCTGTCTCTCCCTCCCCCAGGTCTGTCTAGCATTAGGAACCCTGAACCCTGATCCTGAACCCTAATCCTGTCTCTCATCCATCCCTCCCCCAGGTCTGTCTAGTGTTAGGAACCCTGATCCTGTCTCTCCCTCCCCCAGGTCTGTCTAGTGTTAGGAACCCTGATCCTGTCTCTCCCTCCCCCAGGTCTGTTTAATATTAGGAACCCTGATCCTGTCTCTCCCTCCCCCAGGTCTGTCTAGCGTTAGGAACCCTGATCCTGTCTCTCCCTCCCCCAGGTCTGTCTAGTGTTAGGAACCCTGATCCTGTCTCTCCCTCCCCCAGGTCTGTCTAGTGTTAGGAACCCTGATCCTGTCTCTCCCTCCCCCAGGTCTGTTTAATATTAGGAACCCTGATCCTGTCTCTCCCTCCCCCAGGTCTGTCTAGCGTTAGGAACCCTGATCCTGTCTCTCCCTCCCCCAGGTCTGGCTAGTGTTAGGAACCCTGATCCTGTCTCTCCCTCCCCCAGGTCTGTCTAGAGTTAGGAACCCTGATCCTGTCTCTCCCTCCCCCAGGTCTGTCTAGCGTTAGGAACCCTGATCCTGTCTCTCCCTCCCCCAGGTCTGTCTAGCGTTAGGAACCCTGATCCTGTCTCTCCCTCCCCCAGGTCTGGCTAGTGTTAGGAACCCTGATCCTGTCTCTCCCTCCCCCAGGTCTGTCTAGAGTTAGGAACCCTGATCCTGTCTCTCCCTCCCCCAGGTCTGTCTAGAGTTAGGAACCCTGATCCTGTCTCTCCCTCCCCCAGGTCTGTCTAGAGTTAGGAACCCTGATCCTGTCTCTCCCTCCCCCAGGTCTGGCTAGTGTTAGGAACCCTGATCCTGTCTCTCCCTCCCCCAGGTCTGTTTAATATTAGGAACCCTGATCCTGTCTCTCCCTCCCCCAGGTCTGTCTAGTGTTAGGAACCCTGATTCTGTCTCTCCCTCCCCCAGGTCTGTTTAATATTAGGAACCCTGATCCTGTCTCTCCCTCCCCCAGGTCTGTCTAGTGTTAGGAACCCTGATCCTGTCTCTCCCTCCCCCAGGTCTGTCTAGCGTTAGGAACCCTGATCCTGTCTCTCCCTCCCCCAGGTCTGTCTAGTGTTAGGAACCCTGATCCTGTCTCTCCCTCCCCCAGGTCTGTCTAGTGTTAGGAACCCTGATCCTGTCTCTCCCTCCCCCAGGTCTGTCTAGCGTTAGGAACCCTGATCCTGTCTCTCCCTCCCCCAGGTCTGTCTAGCGTTAGGAACCCTGATTCTGGTGACAGGCCTCATTGTCCTACTGGTGGGCTACGCCACCCCGACTAAGATCGAAGCATTCGGGGAAGACGAGCTCCTCTTCGTGGACAGCCACGCTGTCCTCTTCAACCGAGCCTTGGACGTGTGCAAGCTGACGGGCGCCGTTCTGTTCTGCGTGGGTGGCAGCCTGATGGCCGTAGGTCTCCTCCTCTCAGCCTTCTCTAAGAGCTACTCCAAGGAGGAGCTGTACCTGCAACAGAAGTTTAAGGAGAGGCTGGTTGATATCCAGAATACGGTCCATCCCGTCACCAGAGCCCCTACTCCGGGGGAGAGTAAGATCCCTGTCACCCTGTCTAAAGTGCAAAGTGTCCAGCCCAACTCAGAGACATAACAGTTGTCAATGTAGTAGTGAGAGGTAGATTATCAGTGGTGTTCATGTGTCCTTGTTCCTAACCCTTCTACAGGTCAGCTTATGTCATCTTAGTACTACTCCTTACAAACCCTGTGTTTCCAGCACTTACACTCAGGGCTGCAGGAGGAGTCACACAGCTCCTTTCATGTAACGCTGTGTAAGTAAGGCTGCAGGAGGAATAACACAGCTCCTTTCATGTAACGCTGTGTAATTAAGGCTGCAGGAGGAATCACACAGCTCCTTTCATGTAACGCTGTGTAATTAAGTCTGCAGGAGGAATCACACAGCTCCTTTCATGTAACGCTGTGTAATTAAGGCTGCAGGAGGTTTCACACAGCTCCTTTCATGTAACGCTGTGTAATTAAGGCTGCAGGAGGAATCACACAGCTCCTTTCATGTAACGCTGTGTAATTAAGGCTGCAGGAGATTTCACACAGCTCCTTTCATGTAACGCTGTGTAATTAAGGCTGCAGGAGGTTTCACACAGCTCCTTTCATGTAACGCTGTGTAATTAAGGCTGCAGGAGGTTTCACACAGCTCCTTTCATGTAAATCTACTGGCTGGGATACAATCATGTACCTAGACCAAGAAACTAACAGACTCACTGTATAGAGCAGTGGGTCTCACCCTAGGGTACTTACATATCCACATGGGGTACTTATCCTATCCACATGGGGTACTTATCCTATCCACAGGGGGAACTTATCCTATCCACAGGGGGGACTTGTCCTATCCACAGGGGTTACTTATCCTATCCACAGGGGTATGTATCCTATCCACAGGGGGTACTTATCCTATCCACATGGGGTACTTATCCTATCCACAGGGGGAACTTATCCTATCCACATGGGGTACTTATCCTATCCACATGGGGTACTTATTATATCCACAGGGGTACTTATCCTATCCACAGGGGGTACTTATCCTATCCACATGGGGTACTTATACTATCCACAGGGGGTAATTATCCTATCCACATGGGGTACTTATCCTATCCACAGTGGGAACTTATCCTATCCACAGGGGGAACTTATCCTATCCACAGGGGTATGTATCCTATCCACAGGGGGTACTTATCCTATCCACAGGGGGAACTTATCCTATCCACATGGGGTACTTATCCTATCCACATGGGGTACTTATTATATCCACAGGGGGTACTTATCCTATCCACAGGGGTACTTATCCTATCCACAGGGGGTACTTATCCTATCCACATGGGGTACTTATACTATCCACAGGGGGTAATTATCCTATCCACATGGGGTACTTATCCTATCCACAGTGGGAACTTATCCTATCCACAGGGGGAACTTATCCTATCCACAGGGGTTACTTATCCTATCCACATGGGTTACTTAACCTATCCACAGGGGGTACTTATCCTATCCACAGGGGGTACTTATCCTATCCACATGTGGTACTTATCCTATCCACAGTGGGAACTTATCCTATCCACAGGGGGAACTTATCCTATCCACAGGGGTACTTATCCTATCTACAGGGGTACTTATCCTATCCACAGGGGGTACTTGTCCTATCCACACGGGGTACTTATCCTATCCACAGGGGGTTCTTGGGAGACTCATCAGAACGTAGGCCTACTGGTCAAATGAGGGGGTACTTCTGGGGAGACTCATCAGAACGTAGGCCTACTGCTCAAATGAGGGGGTACTTCTGGGGAGACTCATCAGAACGTAGGCCTACTGGTCAAATGAGGGGGTACTTCTGGGGAGACTCATCAGAACGTAGGCCTACTGCTCAAATGAGGGGGTACTTCTGGGGAGACTCATCAGAACGGAGGCCTACTGCTCAAATGAGGGGGTACTTCTGGGGAGACTCATCAGAACGTAGACCTACTGGTCAAATGAGGGGGTACTTCTGGGGAGACTCATCAGAACGTAGGCCTACTGGTCAAATGAGGGAGTACTTCTGGGGAGACTCAACAGAACGTAGGCCTACTGCTCAAATGAGGGGGTACTTCTGGGGAGACTCATCAGAACGTAGGCCTACTGCTCAAATGAGGGGGTACTTCTGGGGAGACTCATCAGAACGTAGACCTACTGGTCAAATGAGGGGGTACTTCTGGGGAGACTCAACAGAACGTAGGCCTACTGCTCAAATGAGGGGGTACTTCTGGGGAGACTCATCAGAACGTAGGCAGTAAACAAAAAGGTAGCTAACCGCTAATATAGAGGACATGTCCTGAGTGGATAAGACATTAAGAACACCTGCTCTTTCCATGACATAGACTGACCAGGTGAATCCAGGTGAAAGATATGATCCCTTACTGATGCCAGTTGTTAAATCCTCTTCAATCAGTGTAGATGAAGGGGAGGAGACAGGATAAAGTAGGATTTTTAAGCCTTGAGACAATTGAGACATGGATTGTGTCTGTGTGCCATTCAGAGGGTGAATGGGGCAAGACAAAAGATTTAAGTGCCTTTAAACGGGGTATGGTAGTGGGTGCCAGGCGCACCAGTTTCAATGTGTCAAGAACTGCAACGCTGTTGGGTTTTCACGCTCAACCTTATCAAGAATGGTCCACCACCCAAAAGGACATCCAGCCAACTTGGCACAACTGTGGGAAGCATTGGAGTTAACAAGGGGCCAGCATCCCCGTGGAAGGCTTTCGACACCTTGTGGAGTCAGTGAACCCAGACGAATTGAGGCTGTCTTGCAACTCAATATTAGGAAGGTGTTCTTAATCTTTTGTCTCCACTAACGGCTAGAGGTAATCGCACAGCTCCTTTGATTTAACTCTTTATTAGGGACAGTCAGTCACTGTCTAGCGTAGGTTTTCCACCTTGACTGGATTTATGAGTGTCATCTTCAGCAATGAAGAATTGAAAGAATGGAGTACCCTTTTTCCCCAAAAAATATCTATATTGAGCCTAAGCAATTGCTGCCGACTGTTGTTCTATAATTGCTGTGGTGTAACTAACAGCAGCTGGGGTGTAACTAGCAGCAGCTGTGGTATAACTAGCTGTGGTGTAACTAACAGCAGCTGTGGTATAACTAACAGCAGCTGTGGTATAACTAACAGCTGTGGTGTAACTAACAGCAGCTGTGGTGTAACTAACAGCAGCTGTGGTATAACTAACAGTAGCTGTGATATAACTAACAGCTGTGGTGTAACTAGCAGCAGCTGTGGTATAACTAACAGCAGCTGTGGTGTAACTAACAGCAGCTGTGGTATAACTAGTAGCAGCTGTGGTATAACTAACAGTAGCTGTGGTATAACTAACAGTAGCTGTGGTATAACTAACAGAGGCTGTGGTATAACTAACAGCAGCTGTGGTGTAACTAACAGCAGCTGTGGTGTAACTAACAGTAGCTGTGGTTTAACTAGCAGCAGCTGTGGTGTAACTAACAGCAGCTGTGGTGTAACTAGTAGCAGCTGTGGTGTAACTAACAGCAGCTGTGGTGTATCTAACAGCAGCTGTGGTATAACTAACAGCAGCTGTGGTGTAACTAACATCAGCTGTGGTGTAACTAACAGCAGCTGTGATGTAACTAACAGCAGCTGTGGTATAACTAACAGTAGCTGTGGTGTAACTAGTAGCAGCTGTGGTGTAACTAACAGTAGCTGTGGTGTAACTAGTAGCAGCTGTGGTGTAACTAACAGCAGCTGTGGTGTAACTAACATCAGCTGTGGTGTAACTAACAGCAGCTGTGGTATAACTAACAGCTGTGGTATAACTAACAGCAGCTGTGGTGTAACTAACAGCAGCTGTGATGTAACTAACAGCTGTGGTATAACTAACAGCAGCTGTGGTGTAACTAACAGCAGCTGTGGTATAACTAACAGCAGCTGTGGTATAACTAACAGCAGCTGTGGTATAACTAACAGCAGCTGTGGTATAACTAACAGCAGCTGTGGTATAACTAACAGCAGCTGTGGTGTAACTAACAGCAGCTGTGGTATAACTAACAGCAGCTGTGGTGTAACTAACAGCAGCTGTGGTGTAACTAACAGCAGCTGTAATGTAACTAACAGCAGCTGTGGTGTAACTAACAGTAGCTGTGGTATAACTAACAGCAGCTGTGGTGTAACTAACAGCAGCTGTGGTATAACTAACAGCAGCTGTGGTGTAACTAACAGCAGCTGTGGTGTAACTAACAGCAGCTGTGGTGTAACTAACAGCAGCTGTGGTGTAACTAACAGCAGCTGTGGTATAACTAACAGCAGCTGTGGTGTAACTAACAGCAGCTGTAATGTAACTAACAGCTGTGGTGTAACTAACAGCAGCTGTGGTGTAACTAACAGCAGCTGTGGTGTAACTAACAGCTGTGTTATAACTAACAGCAGCTGTGGTATAACTAACAGCAGCTGTGGTGTAACTAACAGCAGCTGTGGTGTAACTAACAACAGCTGTGGTGTAACTAGCTGTGGTGTAACTAGCAGCAGCTGTGGTGTAACTAACAGTAGCTGTGGTGTAACTAGTAGCAGCTGTGGTGTAACTAACAGCAGCTGTGGTGTAACTAGCTGTGGTGTAACTAGCAGCAGCTGTGGTGTAACTAACAGTAGCTGTGGTGTAACTAGCAGCAGCTGTGGTGTAACTAACAGTAGCTGTGGTATAACTAACAGCAGCTGTGGTATAACTAACAGCAGCTGTGGTGTAACTAACAGCTGTGGTGTAACTAACAGCAGCTGTGGTGTAACTAGTAGCAGCTGTGGTTTAACTAACAGCTGTGGTGTAACTAACAGCTGTGGTGTAACTAGTAGCAGCTGTGGTGTAACTAACAGCAGCTGTGGTGTAACTAGCTTGTGATTTGATGTTCATTTCCTACTCAGTTCAAAGTAACACAGCTCATTGTAACAGCGGACAGGAAGCGCACAGAGGGAGAAAAAGCCTTTAACACAGAGGATTTGTGTTCCACAGTGGTGCAATAACAACGGGGATTGCTACTGTAGTTGTGTTGTTGTTTTATTTACGTACAAATAAACAACAAACTGAATCCTCCTCAGTTTCTAGATGAGGTAGAATATATATAGGTTTAATCAAACAGTTGAAACGTCTCTAAAGGATAAATATTATATTTAAAATCTGCTCTGTCACTACCTCACTTGGCTTCACACCGTGTGTCATGTTGTTGTAAATCACAACATAGAATCTATAGACAGTTGTTATAAATCACAACCTAGAATCTATAGACAGTTGTTATAAATCACAACATAGAATCTATAGCCAGTTGTTTTAAATCACAACATAGAATCTATAGACAGTTGTTATAAATCACAACATAGAATCTATAGACAGTTGTTATAAATCACAACATAGAATCTATAGACAGTTGTTATAAATCACAACCTAGAATCTATAGACTAACAAGGCAGGGTGATAAAGACACTGGGCTGCTGAGGACATCAGATGCACCAGACACGGGACATACATCACATTACTCTAGACGACTGTTCTGTCGGTTCAGACACAACGGAGCTCTAGTTATTCCCGTAGCAGGGATAGAATGGAGACTAAAAGCTGCTACGTTTTGTTTGTAGGAGAAGCCCCAGGTGATCTGGGACATAACAAGTTGATAGAGCTGAAGATTCTGTGTTGCAGTTTTCTTTAAACTTTTGCATTAATTTCTCTTCAAATTAATATATCGGCTTCGATTTTCATGTTTGTGAAAAAAACCAAGTATCATAGTGTGTGATCTTATGAACTGACCTTTCACATTCAAACTGACCCCTGACCCCTGACCCCTGTGAGAGATGACATCATCCAAACTCGTCCTGTACTAGACGCAACACACAGGCCAGGTGTGAGAACAGACAAACAAGAGATCGCCTGTAGCTAACGACGACACCTCACCTGGAGCACTGGAGGCTGGTGGCAGCGGGAGATATCGGAGGACGGGCTCACGTTGTTAACCGCTGGACGGGATAAAACGGAGCGGTGTGAAAACACGTGACGACGAGCCTGTCCTTAACTACATCTCCACACACCAGCCTCCACTGACCCGTAACCGAGGTAACCAACATGTCCATCTATAGAAGACAAGTCATCGGGTGTGAGATAAAGCTACAAAACAAAACCAATGAGAATAACATCACTAGCTAACTAAAGATACATGTAACAGTGATTATGCCAGTCACTTCTGAGTGGTCAGTTTGGCTTGTTGTTTCCATATAGTGCCATGTTGTGAATACATTTATAATTACTTGTTAATGGAGTAAATTGAAAACCTGTATTTAAAAAAAAAAATTAAAAACCTGGTTCCAAAATATGACAGATGAATAGTTGTGTTAAAGCTAAGGGCATATTTGTTCTCAAATGGATTCTACCGGGTCAGAGAAAGAAGGAACGAGCAAAGATAACTCTGTCCTATATATTACATGTCTATTTTTCATGTAACATAATAAATTCAACTTGGAATTATCAGCAGCTTACTCCTGGTGACGATTCTGTTTTCTGATCAACTGTCTCATCTCTGTCCGCCATTTTCTGTCCTTAAGCTCTTTATTATCGTAATATATAGTTATTGTCTTACATAACATCTGCTATTATCAACATCCTGTAAAGACACAGGAAGAGGACTTCTGAAGGGAAGTAGAGACATGACCTTGTTATTTCAAGCAGCTTGAAGAGAAGCGAGGGAGAGAGAAGCGCGAGAGAGAGAGGCTGGTGGGAGAGAGGCGCGAGGGAGAGAGAGGCGCGAGGGGGAGAGAGGCGCGAGGGAGAGAGAGGCGCGAGGGAGAGAGAGGCTGGTGGGAGAGAGAGGCGCGAGGGAGAGAGAGGCGTGAGGGAGAGAGAGGCTGGTGGGAGAGAGAGGCGCGAGGGAGAGAGAGGCGTGAGGGAGAGAGAGGCTGGTGGGAGAGAGAGGCGCGAGGGAGAGAGAGGCTGGTGGGAGAGAGAGGCGCGAGGGATAGGGACAGAGGCTATAAACGGTGCTCCTAGAAATAGAACTCGAGGACGCTCACAGCGTTTGATGACTCACCAGGTTAATGGTTTCTCTAGGCTGTGTGTGACTCTCTCTGTCTCATTCCCAACCTATGCGACTGCAGATAGGACGGGGGAGAGGGGCTGCTGAAGACTGTCTCTTACGGTAGGTATGAGGAATCAAAAGCACATTTTAGACATTTTATTTTCAGATGTTGGGTCATGTAACTTATTACACAGACCTTCCATATTCCCTTACATCCATACCATCATATAATAACTCATGTCGTGACTTTAAGTGATTAAGTGACATGACATGCTATTCTATCAAATAATGTCTCTGTAATTAATATTACCTGATTGAGCTAATCATGTAAATGTAATTAACTAGAGAGTCGGGGCACCACGAAATAATATTTATAGAGCTGTTATCTTCCGAATAAACTCTTAAAGACCTGGTAATATTTTACCTCAATAGCAGTCAATATTTAATCGTCACATTCAGTCTCATCTGAAAGTTGTTAATTCTTGGTTATCTTCACGAAACAAGTTGAATCAGCAATACAAAATGTGATTAAATTATTTATTTACTAAATACCTAAATAATCACACAGAATTACATCTACACAGAATGGATCATACATTGATTACAAATGATGTCATAAAGGAAACCGTCCCTAGCGGACGGAACATGTATGACGGCTGGTTACACAAAGAAAGGGGGTTGGGTTTTGAATGAAAGAGCGGGAAGACTGAGGAACACAAAGGTTTTGTCTCTATCGGGCCGTAGGGCCGTAGGCAGCGATTCTATCGTAAATACAGTATCTGATGCATTCTAAATAACCGCCCATTTGAAAAAGGAAAATGCAATAAATATTTACTCTGAGCTGCGCTTCGGTAGATTGGTCGTAGATAGAGGCCGAGTTGTCTGTCATGGATCTCTTGTGGTAGAACGGATACTTGGTAGTACCGTCGTCGTGTGGTAAAACGGATACTTGGTAGTACCGTTGTCGTGTGGTAGAACGGTTACTTGGTAGTACCGTCGTCGTGTGGTAGAACGGATACTTGGTATTACCGTCGTCGTGTGGTAGAACGGATACTTGGTAGTACCGTCGTCGTGTGGTAGAACGGTTACTTGGTAGTACCGTCGTCGTGTGGTAGAACGGATACTTGGTAGTACCGTCGTCGTGTGGTAGAACGGTTACTTGGTAGTACCGTCGTCGTGTGGTAGAACGGATACTTGGTAGTACCGTCGTCGTGTGGTAGAACGGATACTTGGTAGTACCGTTGTCGTGTGGTAAAACGGATACTTGGTAGTACCGTCGTCGTGTGGTAAAACGGATACTTGGTAGTACCGTTGTCGTGTGGTAGAACGGTTACTTGGTAGTACCGTCGTCGTGTGGTAGAACGGATACTTGGTATTACCGTCGTCGTGTGGTAGAACGGATACTTGGTAGTACCGTCGTCGTGTGGTAGTAGAACGGATACTTGGTAGTACTGTCATCGTGTGGTAGACCGGATACGTTGTCCGTCCTTTCATAGCCCACACTAACTCAATCGGCTAGGAGGTATCACTTCTTTAGTGAATAAGAGTTCAAAGTTTATACCAAGTTGCCACACTTTAAGCTCATGCTATATACTAACTGGTATAGTCAAAATTCATCCTTTCGGCGTGTCGATCGTCATCTTCACGTTTAAATTCGATGCTAATTTCGTTAGGTTATTATCTTAGCCCTTTCAACGTGGGGACCGTCGTCCTCTCATCCTTGGAACACATAGTTGGATTTTCGTCAACGGGTTTATATCGTGGTGAAGAGAAGGGCGTGTTTCAAAGTTTACAACCAATGTCTGTTCACTTGGACGGGGCCTCTGAGTGAGCAGTTTACTCTTATGACAAACCGTTCTCCCACTAAGAAGCTAAAATCACATTTCATCTTTTCACAAATAGTTTCATATTTAAACATTTAAGTTGCACAACAATTCCATGTGAATCTGATTACTAGAATGTGTAGACTTTCCCAGATACTGTTTATGTCATACTATATAGTAGTAATGTAGTAATGTCTCAGAAAACAACTGATCTGACATCATATTCATTAAGTACCAACGCATATTTTCAACTGGTTGGATTACTGAAATATGGTTCCGTTTCCCACCTTTTGATGTCACCAGACTCTCTCGCTCTCTCTCTATGTTAACAAAGGGCTTCCCAAGAGTCAACTCTATAAAGTAGAGAGAGAGAAAAGGGGAAATGTATTTATGGAGGTCATAAACCTCCCCCAGCAGGCCAACGTCATGACACTCATTACACAGACCTTCAAACCATAACATCATGTAATAACTCATTACAAAGACCTTCCATCCATAACATCATGTAATAACTCATTACAGACCTTCCATCCATAACATCATGTAATAACTCATTACAGACCTTCCATCCATAACATCATGTAATAACTCATTACAGACCTTCCATCCATAACATCATGTAATAACTCATTACAGACCTTCCATCCATAACATCATGTAATAACTCATTACAGACCTTCCATCCATAACATCATGTAATAACTCATTACAGACCTTCCATCCATAACATCATGTAATAACTCATTACAGACCTTCCATCCATAACATCATGTAATAACTCATTACAGACCTTCCATCCATAACATCAACATTTATTCACAAATTCATACCACACAACCCCACCACAGCTACTCTTCAAAGCTGTGGCATACAGCTCATCGATAATGTAGGCCGACGTTCCTCCCTGACATCACAGAGAGGCATACAGCTCATCCATAATGTAGGTCAACGTCCCTGACATCACAGAGCGGAAGCAGCATCTCTCTCTGCAACTGTAATGATGTTCTTCACATCACTGTGTCTCTGCTCACTTCTTCTGACTTCCTTCCGGTACTAAGCTGATGACTTCATTCATTCATTCACTTCCTCCTAGTGCTATTTCTTTACCAGCAGCAGTCCCCGTTCCTTACTACTCCCACACATCATTCACTGCAGAATCATTACAGTATTACATTATTACATTATTACAGTATTACATTATTACAGTATTACATTATTACATCATTACATTATTACAGCATTACATTATTACAGTATTACATTATTACAGCATTACTTTATTACATTATTACAGCATTACATTATTACAGTATTACATTATTACAGCATTACTTTATTACATTATTACAGCATTACATTACATTAATACATTATTACATCATTACATTATTACAGCATTACATTATTACAGTATTACATTATTGCAGCATTACTTTATTACATTATTACAGCATTACTTTATTACATTATTACAGCATTACATTACATTAATACATTATTACATCATTACATTATTTCAGCATTACATTATTACAGCATTACATTATTACATCATTACATTATTACAGTATTACATTATTACAGCAATACATTATTACAGCAATACATTATTACAGCATTACATTATTACAGCATTACATTATTACAGCATTACATTATTACAGCATTACATTATTACAGCATTACATTATTACAGCTGTTAGAGGAATTCAATTCTTATCTGTTCATTAATCAATTCAATTATAACAAAGCAAAACATTCTGTTTCTAAGAATTTGTAAGGTTCTTATTTGCATAAAATAGACAAAGATCAGTTTCAATATTAATCAATAGCGTTTATTCCCGAGAGCTCTGGTCATAATCGCATGTACATTGGTTTATATACCTCACATTTCGTCACAAATGTCCCTCCTCCTCTCAGATACAATGGCAATATAGTTCACAAGCCTTCTCACATTGTCTGCCACCTGTTAAACAATCTACTACAAGCCCAAGGTCTCTCCCCTCCCTGGGTAGAGACAGAATGTCCTGTAAGGTACACAGCATTCCAGCCGGTCTGACGATAGCTCCATTCGTTTCTAACAAGGAACAGAAAGTCCTTGTTCTAACTCTTGACTAAAACTACACACATTATAATTCAGAATTATGATTATAATAAGATTCATACATCCATACAGTAACATAGTAGTATTCTGTTTAGTTATAATTCTAAGCTAAATGTATATATAATTTAGTCATTATTCATAAAAATCCCATAACAACACATACTATTACAGCATTACATTATTACAGCATTACATTATTACAGCAATACATTATTACAGCATTACATTATTACAGCATTACATT
Source organism: Oncorhynchus clarkii lewisi (assembly GCF_045791955.1). Taxonomy (NCBI): domain Eukaryota; kingdom Metazoa; phylum Chordata; class Actinopteri; order Salmoniformes; family Salmonidae; genus Oncorhynchus; species Oncorhynchus clarkii. The sequence continues at coordinate 12,939 of NW_027258326.1, read as the reverse complement.
ATTACAGCATTACACTATTACAGCATTACATTATTTCAGAATTACATTATTACATCACACCATTATTACAGCATTACATTATTACAACAATACATTATTACATCAATACATTATTACAGCATTACATTATTACATTATTACATTATTACATTATTACAGCATTACATTATTACATTATTACAGCATTACATTATTACAGCAATACATTATTACATTATTACAGCATTACATAATTACAGCATTACATTATTACAGAATTACATTATTACAACATTACATTATTACATCATTACATTATTACATCATTACATTATTACAGCAATACATTATTACAGCATTACATTATTACAGCATTACATTATTACAGCATTACATTATTACAGCAATACATTATTACATCACACCATTATTACAGCATTACATTATTACAACAATACATTATTACATCAATACATTATTACAGCATTACATTATTACATAATTACATTATTACAGCACTACATTATTACATTATTACATTATTACATTATTACAGCATTACATTATTACATTATTACAGCATTACATTATTACAGCAATACATTATTACATTATTACAGCATTACATTATTACAGCATTACATTATTACAGAATTACATTATTACAACATTACATTATTACATCATTACATTATTACATCATTACATTATTACAGCAATACATTATTACAGCATTACATTATTACAGCATTACATTATTACAGCATTACATTATTACAGCAATACATTATTACAGCATTACATTATTACAGCATTACATTATTACAGCAATACATTATTACATTATTACAGCATTACATTATTACAGCATTACATTATTACAGCATTACATTATTACAGCATTACATTATTACAGCATTACATTATTACAACAGTACATTATTACATCAATACATTATTACAGCATTACATTATTACAGAATTACATTATTACAGCATTACATTATTACAGCACTACATTATTACATTATTACAGCATTACATTATTACAGCATTACATTATTACATTATTACAGCATTACATTATTACAGCAATACATTATTACATTATTACAGCATTACATTATTACAGCAATACATTATTACATTATTACAGCATTACATTATTACAGCATTACATTATTACAGCATTACATTATTACAACATTACATTATTACATCATTACATTATTACAGCATTACAGCATTATAGAATTACATTATTACAGCAATACATTATTACAGCATTACATTATCATTATTACAACATTACATTATTATAGCATTACATTATTACAGCAATACATTATTACAGCATTACATTATTACATTATTACAACATTACATTATGACAGCATTATATTATTACAGCAATACATTATTACAGCATTACATTATTACAGCATTACATTATTACTGTAATACATTATTACAGCAATACATTATTACAGCATTACATTATTACAGCAATACATTATTACAGCATTACATTATTACAGCACTACATTATTACAATACATTATTACAGCAATACATTATTACATCATTACATTATTACACCATTACATTATTACAGCAATACATTATTACAGCATTACATTATTACTGCAATACATGATTACAATACATTATTACAGCATTACATGATTACAATACATTATTACAGCATTACATGATTACAGCATTACATTATTACAGCATTACATTATTACAGCAATACATGATTACAGCATTACATCATTACATTATTACATTATTACAGCATACTATTGTAGTTCCAGCACCAGTCTCAAAGAGGCACTGAGTTTGAAGGAAGGCCTTGAAATACATCCACAGGTACACCTCCAATTGACTCAAATGATGTCAATTGGCCTACCAGAAGCTTCTAAAGCCATGACATCATTTTCAGGAATTTTCCAAGCTGTTTAAAGGCACTGTCAAGTTAGTGTATGTAAACTTCTGACCCACTGGAATTGTGATACAGTGAATTAATCTGTCTGTAAACAATTATTGGAAAAATTACGCACAAAGTAGATGTCTTAACCAACTTTCCAAAACTATAGTTTGTTAATTAACAAGAAATGTGTGGAGTGGTTGAAAAACAAATTTTAATGACTCCAACCTAAGTGTATGTAAACTTCCGACTTCAACTGTATATACTGAACTAAAATATATATATACTGAACTGAAATATATATATATACTGAACTAAAATATATATATACTGAACTGAAATATATATATACTGAACTTAAATATATATATACTGAACTGAAATATATATATACTGAACTGAAATATATATATACTGAACTGAAATCTATATATACTGAACTAAAATATATTTATACTGAACTGAAATCTATATATACTGAACTAAAATATATATATACTGAACTGAAATATATATATACTGAACTGAAATATATATATACTGAACTGAAATATATATATACTGAACTGAAATATATATATACTGAACTGAAATCTATATATACTGAACTAAAATATATATATACTGAACTGAAATCTATATATACTGAACTGAAATATATATATACTGAACTGAAATATATATATACTGAACTGAAATGTATATATACTGAACTGAAATATATATATACTGAACTGAAATATATATATACTGAACTGAAATATATATATACTGAACTGAAATATATATATACTGAACTGAAATCTATATATACTGAACTAAAATATATATATACTGAACTGAAATCTATATATACTGAACTAAAATATATATATACTGAACTGAAATATATATATACTGAACTGAAATATATATACACTGAACAAAAATGTATACAGTACCAGTCAAAAACGTGGACACGCCTACTCACTCCAGGGTTTTCTTTATTTTTACTCTTTTCTACATTGTAGAATAATTGTGAAGACATCACAACTAGGAAATAACACATATGGAATCATGTAGTAACCAAACAAAAGTGTCAAACAAATCCAAATACATTTTGTATTTGAGATTTTGCCTTGATGACAGTTTTGCACACACTTGGCATTCTCTCAACCAGCTTCATGGGGTAGTCACCTGGAATGCATTTCAATTAACAGGTGCACCATGTTAAAAGTTCATTTGTGGAATTTCTTTCCTTCTTAATGCATTTGAGCCAATCAGTTGTGTTGTGACAAGGTAGCGGTGGTATACAGAAGAATGCCCTATTTGGTAAAAGATCAAGTCCATATTATGGCAAGAACAGCTCAAATAAGCAAAGAGAAACGACAGTCCATCATTACTTTAACACATGAAGGTCAGTCAATGCGGAACATTTCAAGAACTTTTAAAGTTTCTTCAAGTGTAATCGCAAAAACCATCCAACTCTATGATGAAACTGTCTCTCATGAGGACCGCCACAGGAATGGAAGACCCAGAGTTACCTCTGCTGCAGAGGATAAGTTCATTAGAGTTACCAGCGTCAGAAATTGCAACCCAAATAAATGCTTCACAGAGTTCAAGTAACAGACACATCTCAACATCAACTGTTAAGAGGAGACTGCGTGAATCAGGCCTTAATGGTTTAATTGCTGCAAAGAAACCACTACTAAAGGACACCAATAAGAAGAAGAGACTTGCTTGGACCAAGAAACACGAGCAATGGACATTAGACCGGTGGAAATCTGTCCTTTGGTCTGGTTCCGTTGTGAGATGCAGAGTAGGTGAACGGATTATCTCCGAAATGTGTGGTTCCCACCATGAAGCATGGAGGAGGACATGTGATGGTGTGGGGGTGCTTTGCTGGTGACACTGTCAGTGATTTATTTAGAATTCAAGGCACACTTAACCAGCATGGCTACCACAGCATTCTGCAGCAATACGTCATCCCATCTGGTTTACGCTTAGTGGGACTAACATTTCTTTTTCAACAGGACAATGACCCAACACACCTCCAGGCTGTGTAAGGGCTATTTGACCAAGAAGGAGAGTGATGGAGTGCTGCATCAGATGACCTGGCCTCCACAATCACCCGACCTCAACCCAATTGAGATGGTTTGGGATGAGTTGGACCGCAGAGTGAAGGAAAAGCAGCCAACAAGCGCTCAACATATGTGGGAACTCCTTCAAGACTGTTGGAAAAGCATTCCAGGTGAAGCTGGTTGAGAGAATGCCAAGAATGTGCAAAAATGTCATCAAGGCAAAGGGTGGCTACTTTGAAGAATCTCAAATATAACACTTTTTTTGGTGCTGAGGAGTATATCTGTCTGTAAGAAAGCCCTTTTGAGGGGAAAAACACATTATGATTGGCTGGGCCTGCCCCCCCCCCCCCCCCCCCAGTGGCTGGGCCTTTGCCCTCCCAGAACCACACATGGCTGTGCCCCTGCCGAGTCATGTGAAATCCATAGATTAGGGTCTAATGAATTTAATTCAGTTGACTGATTTCCTTATATGAATTGTAACTCAGCAAAATCTTTGAAATTGTTGCATGTTGTTTTATAATTTTTATTCAGTATAGATTAAGGTGTTTTATTTTATTGTTAAGCCCATAACCATGTGTGTGAGGTGTATACTTTTGTTTCAAAGTAGATTTGTTTAAGACTACCCAGAACCACTCTGTGTGACCCGGATTTAGCCCACTGCAGTACGAAGGTTCAAAGGTGAACTTGTGTTATTTGTCAATTATAAACTATTTCAATACATACTCATATTTTTTTTCTTAGTTTCAGTTTATTCAATTTCTGTTTACAAGACGGTTTCAGAGAACAGATGATCTTTTACAGGGTGAGGCACCACAATGTGGTACAGCGTTGCAGAAACAGACACATGTACAGTATTGTCTTGTTTAGTTCTTATTGCTTGATGAGGTACTGTATTGCATGTTGCAGCTTATTCATAATACTAACTACTATATGGTAAAACATTGGCAAAACATACAGATTGTAATAGCATAAGCAGACCTGTTTTCAGACATATTAAGAAACAAAGAATATGTACATATACACTAAGGCAGAAATCTCTCTCTCCTCTCTCTCTCTCTCTCTCTCTCCCCTTCTCTCTCGCTCTCTTTCTCTCTCTATATATATCTCTCTCCCCTCCTCTCTCTCTCTATCTCCTCTCTCTCTCTCTCTCCCCTCTCTCTCCTATTCTCTCTCTCTCTCTCTCTCCTCTTCTCTCTCTCTCTGTATCTCTCTCCATCTCTCTGTCTCTCTCCCCTCTCTTCTCTCTCCCCTCCTCTCTCTCTCTCTTTCTCCTCTTCTCTCTCCCTCTGTATCTCTCTCTTGTTCCTCTTCTGTCTCTCTCTCCTCTTCTCTCTCTCTCTCTCTCCCCTCTCTCCCCCTCTCTCTCTCTCTCTCTCTCTGTATCTCTCTCCTTCATATCATTCACAGAGTACAGAACATGATGTCACAGACCCATCTCTCTGAAGACTACAGTGTTTCCTTTTAACAGTGTTTCCAACAGATAATAACCACTGGGAAACTATTTGAACTTCAGTCATTTATCATCAGTCACTACTTAATTACCATTTAAGAATAATGAGTTCCCAGAGATGTTACATGGTAATTTGATGTGAAAAAAAGGCACAGTGTAACTGTTATGACAGCTGTCGGATCCTCTTCCCATTGGTGATTTATACTATACTTCAGATAGAAACTCCCCTATAGCTGTGTATCCCTATGTAACTAAACAACCAGTCACATATAATCACACATATAATCCCACATATAACCCCACATATAACCCCACATATAACCCCACATATAATCCCACATATAATCCCATATGATACCCCACATATAATCCCACATATAATCCCATATGATACCCCACATATAATCCCACATATAATCCCACATATAACCCCACATATAATCCCACATATAACCCCACATATAATCCCACATATAATCCCACATATAACCCCACATATAATCCCACATATAACCCCACATATAATCCCACATATAATCCCACATATAACCCACATATAATCCCACATATAATCCCACATATAACCCCACATATAACCCCACATATAATCCCACATATAATCCCACATATAATCCCACATATAACCCCACATATAATCCCACATATAATCCCACATATAACCCCACATATAATCCCACATATAACCCCACATATAATCCCACATATAACCCCACATATAACCCCACATATAACCTCACATATCATCCCACATATAACCCCACATATAATCCCACATATAATCCCACATATAACCCCACATATAATCCCATATGATACCCCACATATAATCCCACATATAATCCCACATATAACCCCACATATAATCCCATATGATACCCCACATATAATCCCAAATATAATCCCACATATAATCCCACATATAATCCCATATGATACCCCACATATAATCCCACATATAATCCCACATATAACCCCACATATAATCCCATATGATATCCCACATATAATCCCACATATAATCCCACATATAACCCCACATATAACCCCACATATAATCCCACATATAACCCCACATATAACCCCACATTTAACCCCACATATAACCCCACATATAACCCCACATATAACCCCACATATAATCCCACATATAATCCCATATGATATCCCACATATAACCCCACATATAATCCCACATATAACCCCACATATAATCCCACATATAATCCCACATATAACCCACATATAATCCCACATATAATACATATAACCCCACATATAACCCCACATATAATCCCACATATAACCCCACATATAATCCCACATATAACCCCACATTTAATCCCACATATAATCCCACATATAACCCCACATATAATCCCACATATAACCCCACATATAATCCCACATATAACCCCACATATAACCCCACATATAACCTCACATATCATCCCACATATAACCCCACATATAACCCCACATATAACCCCACATATAACCCCACATATAATCCCACATATAACCCCACATATAATCCCATATGATACCCCACATATAATCCCACATATAACCCCACATATAATCCCACATATAACCCCACATATAATCCCATATGATACCCCACATATAATCCCAAATATAATCCCACATATAATCCCACATATAATCCCATATGATACCCCACATATAATCCCACATATAATCCCACATATAATCCCATATGATATCCCACATATAATCCCACATATAATCCCACATATAACCCCACATATAACCCCACATATAATCCCACATATAACCCCACATATAACCCCACATTTAACCCCACATTTAACCCCACATATAACCCCACATATAATCCCATATGATATCCCACATATAACCCCACATATAATCCCACACATAACCCCACATATAATCCCACATATAACCCCACATATAACCCCACATATAATCCCACATATAACCCCACATATAATCCCACATATAATCCCACATATAACCCCACATATAATCCCACAAATAACCCCACATATAACCCCACATATAATCCCAACATATAATCCCACATATAACCCCACATATAATCCCACATATAACCCCACATATAATCCCATATGATATCCCACATATAACCCCACATATAACCCCATATGATATCCCACATATAACCCCACATATAATCCCATATATAATCCCACATATAACCCCACATATAACCCCACATATAATCCCACATATAATCCCATATGATATCCAGGATATTCCCTTCGAAGAACGTAAGAGAGGCACTTTGCTCAGCAGCACCACATTGTTAAGAAAAAAAAAATCCTGTTAATTAAGAACCCTGATAATGTGATATTGTTTTGTTGTGGTGGATTATAATGATATTTTTCTTTGTGCCCTACATGCTAGTCTTGTCACCCTTCTCTCTTAAAGGCTTTTCTTAAACAACACTTCCATCTCATCTTTGCTGCTTTGACTCTTCTCATTGGAACCTTTTACCTGGTCTCCGGTCTCTCTCCCTGTTTCTTCCTCTTCACTGGAATCAGATTCTGATGATTCTCCCTCCCCATTTCTCTCCTCTTTGTCACCCCCCCCCCCCCCCCTCTACTTTCTCATTTGCAGACTTGTCTGTTTGTCTCAGAATCTGTCTCAGTTTCAGGTTCCTTATCTACTTCCTCCCTCCTCTGTCTCAGAATCTGTCTCAGTTCCAGGTTCCTTATCTACTTCCTCCCTCTTCTGTCTCAGTTCCAGGTTCCTTATCTACTTCCTCCCTCCTCTGTCTCAGAATCTGTCTCAGTTTCAGGTTCCTTATCTACTTCCTCCCTCCTCTGTCTCAGAATCTGTCTCAGTTCCAGGTTCCTTATCTACTTCCTCCCTCCTCTGTCTAAAAAATGTGTCTCAGTTCCAGGTTCCTTATCTACTTCCTCCCTCCTCTGTCTCTTTCTACTCTCTGTTGAAGATGGACCGTCATCCCCTGCTTCTCCAACCTCCTCAGCTTTATCCGGTGCCTCATCCTCCTCCTTCTCTCTCCCCTTCCCCTCTCCATCCTTCATTTCTTCAGGACCAGGTTCTGCAGACTTCCCTGTAGCTTGGTCTCCAGGCTCTTCTCACCAACCACACTGTCTGAGTCCTTCTCTGTGGTTTTAGTAATATCTTCCTTGTCATCACCTTGTTCCTCTGTGGTTTTAGTAATATCTTCGTTGTTATCACCTTGTTCCTCTGTGGTAATCCTCTTAGTAATATCTTTGTTGTTATCACCTTGTTCCTCTGTGGTTTTAGTAATATCTTCGTTGTCATCACCTTGTTCCTCTGTGGTTTTAGTAATATCTTTGTTGTCATCACCTTGTTCCTCTGTGGTAATCCTCTTAGTAATATCTTCGTTGTTATCACCTTGTTCCTCTGTGGTTTTAGTAATATCTTCGTTGTTATCACCTTGTTCCTCTGTGGTAATCCTCTTAGTAATATCTTCGTTGTCATCACCTTGTTCCTCGGTGGTTTTAGTAATATCTTCGTTGTTATCACCTTGTTCCTCTGTGGTTTTAGTAATATCTTTGTTGTTATCACCTTGTTCCTCTGTGGTTTTAGTAATATCTTTGTTGTTATCACCTTGTTCCTCTGTGGTTTTAGTAATATCTTCGTTGTTATCACCTTGTTCCTCTGTGGTCTTAGTAACATCTTCGTTGTTATCACCTTGTTCCTCTGTGGTTTCAGTAATATCTTCGTTGTTATCACCTTGTTCCTCTGTGGTTTCAGTAATATCTTTGTTGTTATCACCTTGTTCCTCTGTGGTTTTAGTAATATCTTCGTTGTCATCACCGTGTTCCTCGGTGGAGTTCTCAGCTACTGCAGTCTCCTCCTCTTCACCTTTTTCTACCTCTGGACTCTCCTCTGTGTCAGTAGATTTACTGTCCCCCGTTGGCTTCTGAAATTAATTTTACATTAGCAAATTAATATGATTCTATTATCGAAAGTCTTTCAGACGCAATATGTTGAACATTCAAACAGTTGGAATTGTATTTGAGCTATAGATAATATAGAAAATAATGTACACTTTTTTATTAAAAGCCTGAAACTTGGTACACTTCTACAGTAGTAAGCAATATATGCAAGTGTGAGGTGTGTCTAACCTCTTCAGAGGTCAGGTCACTCTGTGGAGGGGTGTGTTTAACCTCTTCAGAGGTCAGGTCACTCTGTGGAGAGGTGTGTCTAACCTCTTCAGAGGTCAGGTCACTCTGTGGAGAGGTGTGTCTAACCTCTTCAGAGGTCAGGTCACTCTGTGGAGAGGTGTGTATAACCTCTTCAGAGGTCAGGTCACTCTGTGGAGAGGTGTGTTTAACCTCTTCAGAGGTCAGGTCACTCTGTGGAGAGGTGTGTCTAACCTCTTCAGAGGTCAGGTCACTCTGTGGAGAGGTGTGATTAACCTCTTCAGAGGTCTGGTCACTCTGTGGAGAGGTGTGTCTAACCTCTTCAGTGGACAGGTCACTCTGTGGAGAGGTGTGTCTAACCTCTTCAGAGGTCAGGTCACTCTGTGGAGACAGGTCTGCATTCTCTAAAGGGCCTTCATCAGTCTGCACCTCCCCGTCTGCATCAGAGGAAGGAGGTGTTGCTATTAACCAGCCGTAGCACAACACTGACACCTCATGGTATTAACACAGACACAGACAGTACACATAGGGAACATTATTCATGGGGAAAACCAGCCCTTCAGACAGCACAGCTCATAGGAGTAGATCACAAACAGAGTGGCAGGGCTGCCATTTGGGCTGAAAATAAGACCCTGGAATGTGGCTTTAAAAACATATTATCTAAATACTATCTAAATATATATTAATAATGAGATCATATCTCATTATTAATAACATATATTTAGATATGATCTCATTATTAATAACATGTATTTAGATATCATCTCATTATTAACATATTTAGATATTATCTCGTTATTAACATATATTTAGATATTATCTCATTATTAACATATATTTAGATATTATCTCATTATTAACATATATTTAGATATTATCTCGTTATTAACATATATTTAGATATTGTCTCATTATTAACATATATTTAGATATTATCTCGTTATTAACATATATTTAGATATTATCTCATTATTAACATATATTTAGATATTATCTCGTTATTAACATATTTAGATATTATCTCATTATTAACATATATTTAGATATTATCTCATTATTAACATATATGTAGATATTATCTCATTATTAACATATATGTAGATATTATCTCATTATTAACATATATGTAGATATTATCTCATTATTAACATATATGTAGATATTATCTCATTATTAACATATATTTAGATATTATCTCGTTATTAACATATATTTAGATATTATCTCATTATTAACATATTTAGATATTATCTCATTATTAACATATATGTAGATATTATCTCATTATTAACATATATGTAGATATTATCTCATTATTAACATATATGTAGATATTATCTCATTATTAACATATATGTAGATATTATCTCATTATTAACATATATTTAGATATTATCTCGTTATTAACATATATTTAGATATTATCTCATTATTAACATATATTTAGCTCAGTAAAACATAACATTTGCACACAGTTTTACAATTGCATTGACACTAATTCTAATTCTGTGTTTTTTGAGTAATTTGTTTACATAGAATAACATTAAAGGCTCTGATAAACTAGACAATTACATGCTTGTTTTAAGTACTTGATGAGCAAGGATTTTAATTATAACAGAGAAATGTAAAAATAAATGACCATCATAAAATTAAGTGTTACATATATTATTATTAAACACCCCCCCCCCCCAAAAAAAATAAGTCAAAAGCAGTTTGACAAAAATGTTGCTTTGCAGATTAGACTAGATTACCAAAGGCATTTAATGCATTTTAAATGCTCAACTGATTGAAGTTTAGCAGCAAAAATGAGACAGCCACAGCAGTAATGGGTCTTCTTTGAATATGTTATGGAAATGTTTTGCATTCATTAACACTAGCTATTCCTCCCAACCAACCACACAGACACACTGTAAAGCAGTAGAGTTAACATGACTACAAACTCTGAACATTTTAATGTGATTTAGTCTGGGGAATGGAGGGGGAGGGGGGGGGGTGTCTCATAAAAATGCTAAATCAAATTAAATACAACATTTAAAAAATATATATCTCCCCTTCATTAAATCCATTAGATTTGGCTGGGCATTGAAGACTGGATGACTAGGTACTTTGGTGTCTGCTTCCCTCAGACAGACATGCGTTCCAAACGGCACCCTATTCCCTACATAGTGCACTACTTTTGACCCGGGCCCATTGGACTCTAGTCAAAAGTAGTGAACTATGTAGGGAAATAAGGGGTTGCGAATTGGGAAACAGACATACGGTTCAACTACAGAGCTTCTCAGTGTAGTCAAGATATCAGACCCTGGCTAATTTACATAGCTGGGCTGCACTGGTGAAGTCATTATCTGTTGAAAGCAGGGAATAGTGGACAGGAGCAATATTCTGCTTATCTGCTACTCTTGTAAATTGATGTCACTGTATTTCACTATGATATGAGCTACAGGGTTAATTTGGTTTTCGTAGGAAAACCTACGATAAAACTTTCTGTCAATCCTCAGTATATTTTGACAGTTAAAAGCAACAAAAAAAATGGTTCACTAGGGTGAGGATGTATTTTTTGCGATGTGTGTTTATAAAATTGTTTTAAAAAACAACACATTTCTCTGACAAACAAGACGGTTGTGTCAACAACACCCGAAAGAGCAGTTTAATGGAGATGAACAGGAAGTGTAATCCATTCCATTTCTTTACTAGGCTTTGGTGTTACTTTAGTTTCCTTGTCTAATGCCTTTAACCACACCACCAGGTAGCAAACAAGACGGTTGAAAACACCTGAAGACATCACAGAGACAACCACTGATCTTAACACCACCAGGTACCAAACAAGACGGTTGAAAACACCTGAAGACACCACCGAGACAACCACTACTCTTAACACCACCAGGTAGCAAACAAGACGGTTGAAAACACCTGAAGGCACCACCGAGACAACCACTACTCTTAACACCACCAGGTACCAAACCAGACGGTTGAAAACACCTGAAGGCACCACCGAGACAACCACTACTCTTAACACCACCAGGTAGCAAACAAGACGGTTGAAAACACCTGAAGGCACCACCGAGACAACCACTACTCTTAACACCACCAGGTAGCAAACAAGACGGTTGAAAACACCTGAAGACATCACCGAGACAACCACTACTCTTAACACCACCAGGTACCAAACAAGACGGTTGAAAACACCTGAAGACATCACCGAGACAACCACTACTCTTAACACCACCAGGTAGCAAACAAGACGGTTGAAAACACCTGAAGACATCACCGAGACAACCACTACTCTTAACACCACCAGGTAGCAAACAAGACGGTTGAAAACACCTGAAGACACCACCGAGACAACCA
>NW_027258325.1:40000-84150 GCF_045791955.1 Oncorhynchus clarkii lewisi | reverse complement strand
CCGCACTAAACAAGGTCTGTAGGGCCGCACTAAACGAGGTCTGTAAGGCCGCACTGAAAAATGGTTATATTTCCTTTCCGTCACAATGTGATACAAGCAAGGGTAGTGTGCAGGTTTCTTATTTTTTCTCAATTGTATATAACTGCCTTTAAGTTGCTGGACTCCAGGAAGAGTGGATCCATACATACAAATACGAATACAAATATACATCATTTTTTTTATTTTCCATGCAAAGGGTGGCTACTTTGAAGAATCACAAATGTAACATATTTTGATTTGTTTAACACTTTTTTTGGTTACTACATGATTCCATATGTGTTTTTTCATAGTTTTGATGTCTCACTATTACTGTAATACATGTCATTTTGCAGATGCTTTTATCCAAAGCAACTTGCAGTCATGCGTGCATTCATTTTACATATGGGTGGCCCGGGAATCAAACCCATATCCCTGGCATTGCATGCCTTTACGAACTGAGTCATACAGGACCACTATAATGATGCAATGTTGCACTTGGTTTGTGCTTGGCTCCTGAACCTGTCGTTGCTTATGTTCATTTTGCAGCTAACTGTTACAGATGTGAATCTATTAAGTATGATTGCAAGCTCTTAATGCTTCATAAATGTAGGTTAAAAAAGAATGTCTTAATTGAAAATCAGATAATATAAACAATCTAGCCTACTATTTCCTTCAGCATATCAAAAGAGCTTTGCTTTCTACCGTCACATAATGATTTAAACTATTGTTGTGGATCAAATACATCCACTTCCAATCTAATAACTGTCCATATGAATATATATTTAAATTAACATTGACAGAGTATAACATCTATAAATATAAATGTTCATATATCAAATCTACACTGACAAAGTATAAAATACGAAACAATACCCATTTTTCCCCATATACTGGACATGAAATGTTTCTTCTTGACCAAGCATGATAACATATATAAAGTGCTTCCTGTGAAGTCCATCCTGAAAAAGTTATTTCCAGCTCTTATGATTGCCCAATAGGGATCCAGATCAGGGTACCAAATTATATGTGAAAATACCCTAACTGGCTCCTTATTGGGCATATTCATGTGTCTCATTGGTAGATTCTATGGGACAGAGGCAAAGTGTGTCAACTACAGAAAATGCAGGGTAGATGGGCTCAGTGAAAGTGGTGTGAAATGTCTGCAGGAGAGTCACCATGTCAGAGGTGACACTATACAGAGTCAGAGTGCCAGCAGGCCAGTCCAAATATATTCCCACCCGGTTAGAATCTGTGGGAAGGGCACAAACTGGAGTCCTTTCTCTATTATGTCTTGCTGAGAAACCTCCATCATCTGTGCAGTACCAACACCATGACATTTCATTCCAGCCTAACCAACTTAGGCTGGTATCCCTCTATACGTTACTCCAATCTTAGTCTTTTTACTACCAAATTCAAGTTCCCAGTAACAGCGATCAGAAAGACTCTCTCTACACAGCACTTGTACATTTGCCAGGCTGAATCTGTCAGGGTGATCGGCATATCGCTGCACCTCCCTTGTTTTTGCAACGTTTCTTCTATCTTCACTTATTCGCAGCATTTTGTTTGCTGTGTTTGAATCTAGTGTAAGCTGGCATGCATCTGTAAATGAAAGAGGGGGTAGGAAGGACTGGAGTTAGAGGCAGAGAAAGTTTGCTGGCTGGTAGAGCCTTGATTCACAGATTTAAAACCACCACAGATAAAACAATACAAATATAGCTTACATTTCAAGAGCCTCCATTTTTCCCTGCTTGATCCAAGACGGTCAATACTGAAAGTTGAAAACCAGAACTGTGAGCATATATTTTACACACAGTTTATCTGGCAAATGTGTGGTTAACATTGGTATTACTGGAATTTCGGAGCCAGGGCACTTTTATTGAAACAATTCACTTAATCACATTTTGTGAAATGTGTTTAGAATGCAACAGTCAAACAACTGAATTATGATCACTGCTCTATATACATGAACGTGTTTTTAAATACCATACGTATGGAGAGAGTACTAACCGTACACCTGGCAACCATCATTACGCACAGAGCTGGGTTGAAATGCCATGGCTTCCTAGCTCAGTGCTCCCTCTATTTCGCTCATCAGATGGGAGCCCCCACCACCGAGAGGTCCAAGGTTGACATGGTCATTTCTCTGCTGACTGGACGGGTGTTGGAGTGGGCCACGGCTGTCTGGGACAGAGGAGAGGAAGAGCTGGGTTCCTCTAAGCGGTTCATGGCTCTGTTCAGGGGAGTCTTCCACCGTCCACCAGAGGGCAGAGAGGGGGGTGAGCGCCTGCTCCAACTACGGCAGGATGGCCAGACCACGGCAGAGTACAGTTTTCCCTTTTACACTTTACCCTTTCCCTGTGGTTCCACATCGGTTGAGAGTCCTGTGGTTGCCCTTCAGCCCAACATCCCTGAGTTTTTTCCAAGACCCGCACCACCTGTCTCCCTCCTCATCGCCCATGGAACTGTGCCATCGACCTGTTTTGCAGGCTCTGTGCAGCCGCATCTACCCTCTGTCGGTGGCTGAAACCAAGGCGATGGAGGAGTACATCCAGGAGGCTCTCCAGCAGGGTTTCATTCACACATCCACCTCCCCTGCTTCTCTTCGTGGCCAAGAAGGACGGAGGATTGCGCCGGCCACGATTGAACAATTCTGCGGGGCCTGGTTTTTCACCAAGTTGGACCTGCAGAGTGCCTACAATTTGATCCGCGGGGGGATGAATGGAAGATGGCCTTGAGCACAATGTCTGGTCACTACAAGTGCTTGGTGATGCCATTTTGGATTAGCCAATACTCCATCAGTGTTTCAGGCATTCGTCAACGAGGTGTTCCGGGACATGCTTCGTCTAAAACGACGACATCCTGGTCTACTCAGCTACCTTGGAGGAGCACATCGCTCAAGTCCGAGTAGTCCTGGAACGCTTCCTGGCCAACCACCTGTACGTCAAGGTAGAGAAGTGCCAATTCCATCAAGAGGAGGTCTCCTTTTTGGGTTACCAGATCGGCCAGCAAGGAGTCATGATGGATGAGAGGAAGGTGGATGCTGTCAGGTCATGGACAGCCCCAACCACCATAAAGGGGTTACAACATTTTTGGAGATTTGTCAACTTCTACCGACGATTAATTAAAGAACTTTAGCTGGATCGCCTTTCTCACTTCTCTCCTCAAGGGTGGTCCCCGGAAGTTGGGATGGAATTCTACAGCTGACGAAGCCTTCAGCATACTGAAGGGTCGTTTCACCTTCGCCCTGTTGCTTAAACATCCAGATCCTACGCTGCCCTTCATGGTCGAGGTGGACGCTTCAGAAGTAGGTGTTGGGGCTGTCCTGTCCCAACGTCAACGTAATCCACCAAAATTGTATCCATTTGCATATTACTAAAAAAAGCTGTCTTCTGCAGAGAGGAACTATAATGTTGCCGATCGGGAGCTGGCATTAGAGGAGTGGAGACACTGGCTGGAGGGCACCCAGGACCAATTTCTCATTCTCACCGACCATTGGAACCCGGAGTACATACAGACAGCGAGGTGACTTAACCCGCGCCAAGTCAGATGGGCCCCTTTCTTCACCAGATTCGATTTCACGCTGACATATCGCCCAGGTTAAAAAAAAACATCAAAGCCGATGCCCTGTCCTGTCTCTATGATTCGGGGGAGGTTCCTGTTTTGAGTGCACCCATAATCTCGCCCCCTCGAGTCGTAGCCCCCGTGCTCTGGGACGTAGATGTGGACATTCGCCAGGCCCTGGAGAGGGAACTCGCACCTGCCACCTGTCCTCCTGAGTGCACCTACGTTCCCACGGGGATAAGGAATCGGCTATTGACCTGGGCGCACACAGCTGTTGTTGCTGGACATCCAAGTACCATTCAGTCCATCTCTGGAAAGTACTGGCGCAGGATGTCACTCGTTATGTCAACTTCTGTTCTGTATGTGCCCAATCCAAATCCCCCCGAACACTCCAGTAGGGAAACTCCTTCCCCTTCCCATGTCTCAGTGTCCCTGGTCTCATCTGTCCATTGATTTTGTCACTGATCTCCCTTCTTCCGGTGGTTTTACAACCATGTTGGTCATAGTGGACAGATTCTCTAAATCATGCCATTTCATCCCTCTCTCTGGTCTCCATACCACTCTCCAGGTCACTGAAGCACTGTTCCAGCAGGTCTTCCGGCATTAGGACTTTGTGGAAGTTATCGTCTCCGATTGTTGCCTCCAATTCACATCACATGTATGGAAGGCTTTCATGGAGAAGCTGTGGGTCACGGTCAGCCTCACTTCCGGCCTCAGTCTAACGGGAAGGTGGAGAGGATGAACCAGGATCTGGGGAGTTTTCTGAGGAGCCACTGCCAGGACCGGCAGGGGGAGTGGGCCCGATTCCTTCCTTGGGCTGAATACACCCAGAATTAATTGCGACACTCCTCCACTGGGCTGACTCCCTTCCAGTGTGTTCTGGGTTATCAGCCAGCCCTGGCTCCATGGACTCTTGAGCCAGATCGAAGCTCTTGCGGTGGAAGAGTGGTTTATCTGCGCAGAAGAGGTATGGAACGATGCCCACGTGAGACTCCAGCGCTCTATCTGCCATCAGAAAGAGCAGACGGATCGCTACCGCAGTGAGGCTCCAGGCGCTATCTGCCATCAGAAAGAGCAGACGGATCGCTACCGCAGTAAGGCTCCAGCGTGCTATCTGCCATCAGAAAGAGCAGACGGATCACTACCGCAGTGAGGCTCCCTTATTCCATCCTGGTGATCACGCCTGGCTCTCCACCAGGAACCTCCCACTCGCCTGGGGCTGTTCAAGGTCCTCCGGAGGGTCAACGAGGTAACTTACAGATTACAACTCCCCCCTAACTACCAAATCTCACCATCTTTTCACATTTCCCTCCTCAGGAAAGTGGTTCCCGGTCCCCTGGCTGATGCCATCCCCCACAACACCCCTCCGCCTCCCTTGTACATCGAGGGGAGCCCCGCTTATGCCGTCAGATCACTCATGGACTCTCGGGGCAGTCCTCCTGGCCAGTATCGTCCTGCGGCTGGAGCCGTGCATTGGGGGTCTACTAACCACCGGTCCTGGCAACCCATCTTTACGCACACCTGGAAACCATCAGTACACACACCAGTGTCTTGTCAGTCACACCTGGACTTGATTACTCCCTTGATTACCTACCCTTTAAAATGGCACTCTTTTGTTATCAGTCACCATGTACTATTGCTTATGTTTCTATGTCAGACACTTCTCTTGAATCATTATTATTAAACTCACTAACTGCACCTGCTTCCTGACGTCACTTATTTGTGCTCAACATGTTTAGTGATTACTCCAATATTATTTTTGCGCAAACTGTATATTCCCTAAAATATGAATGCAGATTATGCATAACTCAGCTAAGTCCCTCTAGTTTACAGTGTGGATCCTCCAGTACAGCAGATAGCTACTCTACCCCTGATTCCTCTGGATAGTTGAAGCTCAGATCCAGGTCTTTAAGGTGTGTTGAGTTTGAACTCAAAGCCATGGCTAGAGAAACACAGCCCTCGTCTGTAATTCCACAGTGAGAGAGAGTGAGAGCCTGCAGAAAAATGGAGGGAGGATGAAGGTTGGAGGGAGGTTGACGGCCAGACATTTTCACTGAAGAGCAAAAACAAGCAACCTTTTTTATTTCACATGCTAAAGCACCTTTCACAATCGCTTACTAATTTGGCCCTGAACCTTGGCAAAATGTCAATGCAAAATAGTGAATATGTGTAGCAGTGGGGATTAGTGAAACCTCGGCCTGCAATCTCACCACTTGCACTGCCGAAATGGGCCTTTCCCATTAGACACACCATGTCATTTCATCATGGAAATTTGAGTAATATTTGGTAGGGACGTTGATCAATGACATGTCAACCTTTATTCACCCAATCAAAAAGTCAGCCAAAAGTTGAATTTCCAATGTGTTATCACTATGCTTTCAAACATCTAAAAGCACAAGCAAATTCCAATGGAAAAACAATGTCTCATTTTTGGTTTAGTTGTCACTCAAATATCTATCACTGCGTTTTCAACCATTTAAAAGCACAGAAAAGTTCAAATGGGAATACAATGCCAGGTATTTTGTTAATTTACACAACAGATCACTGTGCTTCATCTGATAGCAGAACAACCCTGCCCTGTGCAACTGGGTCCTGGACTTTGACGGGCTGCCCCCAGATGGTGAAGGTAGGAAACAACATCTCCACTTCGCTGACCCTCAACACTGGGGCCCAAAAGGATGTGTGCTCAGCCGTCTCCTGTACTCCCTGTTCACCCACAACTGCGTGGCCATGCACACCTCCAACTCAATCATCAAAGTCTGCAGACAGCACACCAATAGTGGGCTTGATCACCAACAACAACGAGACAGCCTACAGGGAGGAGGTGAGGGCACTCAGAGTGTGGTGTCAGGAAAACAACCTCTCACTCAACGTCTACAAAACAAAGGAGATGATCGTGGACTTCAGGAAACAGCAGAGGGAGCACCCCCCTATCCACATCGAAGGGACAGCAGTAGAGAAAGTGGAATGTTTTAAGTTCCTGGGTGTACACATCACAGACAAACTGAAATGGTCTACCCACACAGTGTGGTGAAGAAGGCGCAACAGCGCCTCTTCAACCTCAGGAGGCTGAAGAAATTTGGCTTGTCACCCAAAACCCTGACAAAAACACAATCGAGAGCATCCTGTCGGGCTGTATCACAGCCTGGTACAGCAACTGCACCGCCCTCAACCGCAAGGCTCTCCAGATGGTGGTGCAGTCTGCACAACACATCACCGGGGGCAAACTACCTGCCCTCCATGACACCTACCACACCCGATGTCACATGAAGGCCAAAAAGATAATCAAGGACAACAACCACCTGAGCCACTGCCTGTTCAAACGCTATCATCCAGAAGGCGAGGTCAGTACAGGTGCATCAAAGCTGGGACCGAGAGACTGAAAAACAGCTTCTATCTCAAGGCCATCAGACTGTTAAACAGCCACCACTAACATTGAGTAGCTGCTGCCAACATACTGACTCAAATCTCTAGCCACTTTAATAATTAAAAATTGGATGTAATAAATGTATCAATAGTCACTTTAAACAATACCACTTTATATAATGTTTACATACCCTACATTACTCATCTCATATGTATATACTGGACTCTATACCATCTACTGCATCTTGCCTATGCCGCAAGGCCATCGCACATCCATATGTTTATATGTGCATATTCTTATTCATTCCTTTACACTTTTGTGTATAAGGTGTTAGTGTAATTTAATTATGCCAATGTGCTTTCATCAATTGAAAACCCTTAATCTATTTTATGAGAATTTCTAAGATTCTTGTTTGCATAAAATAGACGCAGACCAGTCTTTCAATAATAGGTAACAGAAGTAAGTTCATTCTAACTTACCAACACACTCCCAGGTAACTTTTGACCCCTCAACATTATCGATCACCACTCAGCTGACAGTTTTAATTAACAGAAAACCTAGGAATGCACTCACTGCCTTATCTAAAAACCCCAGAGCTAAGTTTCTGTAGGTTAAACGTTAGGTTAACGACCTTATTTGTTTACACAGTCCCCAACCCATTCATTTCTTCCTAGTTGGAATGGTGTCATTAACTTTAATTACTCCTTGTCCGTGTCTCACAATCCCTTCTTATGAACTCTTATTGTTAATCAGATATAATAAAACAGAGTATAAGTTTTACTTAGTTACAGTTCCATTTAAAATGATTTGTTCAGTCATTTAATCATCATTTTCCCAACAAAGGTAGTTGTTGTGAAATTGTTAGATTACTTGTTAGATATTACTGCATGGTCGGAAGTAGAAGCACAAGCATTTCACTACACTCGCATTAACATCTGCTAACCATGTGTATGTGACCAATAAAATAAGTGTCTGCTAGAAAAAAGTGCAATTAAAGTGGCACTTCAATCTCCTTTTCATCTCATTTAACGACCGGTTTAACTCAACAAAGGGCACATCTCAATAGGTGGTTCAGGTACAGTAAGTCACAAGTGGGGGGGCTTTCCTCTTTTGTTCTCTATGATCCCTCTATTGTAACTCAAGCAAGGGGGAGGCCGATGAAATCACGACTTCCCAACAAACCAACTGCTTGAGTGCTGTCCTACTTGAAGTTTGCAGATGTGTCTATAAAACACTATTTTGCTCCAAAAAAAAATGTGTTAACCTTTAGCGTGTGTACATTATTGTATTTATACTTAGGGTATCGCTTTTCAACAGGAAAAGTTCCAAAATCACTGGAGGACAAACTGGAGGAAAAATCAAGCCCAAAAAGCAACTATTACTGACAGAATTGTTTACTTGAGGCCATACAATGTGACTGACTGAGGCACTTGAAATTCCATGACATCAAAAATATTCTACGTTAACGTTTTGAAAAAAAATAGAGCTGTCCTAACAGCCTGATCTCACCTCAGAATATCCCTATTGTACTGGACATACTGCATTATACAAGAAATACACACCTTTCCTCTCTGATCATCATGGAATTCCATTTTGTCATCATAAAATAAAAATAAACAACAAAAATCACCAACAACAACGAGACAGCCTATAGGGAGAAGGTCAGAGACCTGGCCGTGTAGTTCCAGGACAACAACCTCTCCCTCAATGTGATCAAGACGAAGGAGATTATTGTGGACTACTGGAAAAAGAGGACCGAGCACGCCCCCATTCTCATCGACGGGGCTGCAGTGGAGCACGTTGAGAGCTTCAAGTTCCTTGGTGTCCACATCACCAACAAACTAACATGGTCCAAGCACACAAAGACAATCATGACCAAACCTATTCTCCCTCAGGAGACTAAAAAGATTTGGCATGGGTCCTCAGATCCGCAAAAGGTTCTACAGCTGCACCATCGAGAGCATCCTGACTGGTTGCATCACTGCCTGATATGGTAACTCCTCGGCCTCCGATCGCAATGCACTACAGATGGTGGTGCGAACGGCCCAGTACATCACTGGGGCCACGCTTCCTGCCATCCAGGACCTCTATACCAGGCGGTGTCAGAGGAAGGCCATGAAAATTGTCAAAGACTCCAGCCACCCTAGTCATAGACTGTCCTCTACCACACGGCAAGCTGTATCGGAGCGCCAAGTCTAGGTCCAAGAGGCTTCTAAACAGCTTCTACCCCCAAGCCATAAGACTCCTGAACATCTAGTCAAATGGCTACCCACTATTCACCCCTCCCCCCAACTGTCACTATGTTGTCATCTATGCATAGTCACTTTAATTAACTCTACCTGCATGCACTGTACATACTAGATCAACTAACCGGTGCCCCCACACATTGATTCTGTACCGGTACCCCCCTGTATATACATTGTTATTTTTTACTGCTCCTCTTTAATTACTTGTTACTTTTATCTCTTATTCTTCTGTATTTTTTTGAAACTGCACTGTCAGTTAGGGGCTCGTAAGTAAGCATTTCACTGTACTACACCTGTTGTATTCGGCGCATGTGACAAATAACATTTTATTTGATGGCATGGGGGAAGGAAGGGGGGGGGGGGGCGTGGAGGATGAATCACACTCCATGACTCAAATTATACGGTCTGAAAGAAAAGGAATTTCCTGCTTCCTTGAATGCCTGTCAGATCTCTATGGGGAAGAAGGCATGGGGTGTGGTGGAAGATGAATCATTCTCCTTACCTCAAATTTAATGGTCTGAAAATAAGTTTCCAGTGTGAAGCTACTTCCTTGAACGCCTACCGTCCTCAAGAAACTGTTGAACTTTTCCTGTTGAAAAGTGATATCAAGTATAAATACAGTAAAGTATGGTTGAGCAAAACAGTTTTAGAAAACTGGAAACTTCAAGTGAGATGCATTCAAGGAGTTGGTCTGTTGGGAATCTGAATGTCATCGGCCTCCCCCTTGCTTGAGGAACAATAGAGAACAAAATAGGAAAGGCCCACCCTCCAGCATTATGCAAAGAATGGTTACAATTACTATAAATATTAATCCACTCTACACACACAATGTTAAGCAGTGAACTTGAAAAAAAGACAGTTTTCAATGTACACTGAAAAAAAATAAACACAACAATTTCAACCAAAATAATATTGCCGTATTGTTCAGTCTGCAGAAATGTCCTTCTTTCATGTTGTCACGTTTGTTGTATGGAGGAGACCAAGGCGCAGCGTGGGAAGCGTACATACTTCTTTTATTAAAGAAAGAACACTGAACAAACTATCAAAATGAACCGTGACGCTAATATGCATCGTGCAGACAGACAACTAAACATAGACCAAGAACTCACAAAATACCCAAGGAATATGGCTACCTAAATATGGTCCCCAATCAGAGACAACGATAAACAGCTGCCTCTGATTGCGAACCAATCTAGGCAACCATAGACATATAAACACCTAGACTACACCCCTAGACATACAAAAAACAAAAACTAAACAAACCACCCTTGTCACACCCTGACCTAACCAAAATAATAAAGAAAACAAAGATAACTAAGGTCAGGGCGTGACAGTTTTATTGTTCAGTCTGCAGAAATGTCCTTCTTTCATGTTGTCTTATTGTTCAGTCTGCAGAAATGTCCTTCTTTCATGTTGTCTTATTGTTCAGTCTGCAGAAATGTCCTTCTTTCATGTTGTCTTATTGTTCAGTCTGCAGAAATGTCCTTCTTTCATGTTGTCTTATTGTTCAGTCTGCAGAAATGTCCTTCTTTCATGTTGTCTTATTGTTCAGTGCCTGACCACATTCACACATTATGTGTAACTCTGTATAGTCTTTGCATCCTTACTAGCTTTCTGACATTAGTGTGTTCCCACTGGCACTGTTTAAAAATATTGTGTCCATATTAATTAGCATGTGCCTCAATCCCACTGAACTCTGCTGTCACCTGTCAATGTGTCTGCTAGAAAATGGTGCATTTAAAGTGGTACTCCAGTCTCCTTTTCACCTCATAGAGCTGTCCTAACAGCCTGATCTCACCTCAGAATATCCCTATTGTACTGGACATACTGCATTATACAAGAAATACACACCTTTCCTCTCTGGTAATCAGGAAATTCCATGTTGTCATCATAATAATTTAAAAAACAATACCTCTGACTGCTCTGCCAGAAACCTTAGTCACACATTGTGGATGTGAGGTTGTTGTGATCCTTAGAGACAGAGCCAAAATAAAAGAGATCTTCCTTGTTGGTCAGGATGATAAAAAGACTATCACAAAGAAGGAAGGATGGGATGGCTTGGGGGAAGGAGGGGTGGGGTGTGGGGTGTGGAGGGAGAGGATGAATCAGTCTCACTAACTTGAATGTTATGGTCTGAAAATAAGGAATTGCCAGTTTGATGATATTTCCTTGAATGCCTGACAGTTCTCTACGGGGAAGAAGACATGGTGGAAGAGGATGAATCATTCTCCTTACCTCAAATTTAATGGTCTGAAAATAAGTTTCCAGTATGAAGCTACTTCCTTGAACGCCTACCGTCCTCAAGAAACTGTTGAACTTTCCTGTTGAAAAGTGATATCCCAAGTATAAATACAGTAAAGCATGTTTGAGCAAAACAGTGTTTTTTAGACGACTGGAAACTTCAAGTGAGATGCATTCAAGGTGTTGGTCTGATGGGAATCCGCATGTCATCGGCCTCCCCCTTGCTTGAGGAACAATACATTAACAATAGAGAACAACCTCAAACCTTTTTGCTCTGTGAACTGTGGCCTCTGGCGAAGGGCGGGCGGGGGAAAGGAGGGCAACCTCCCCAACTCCGCCTAGCCACTAGACTCTGCGTAAAACAAAAAAACAAAAGAGTAAAACTCTTAACAGTGGATCACTTGGCTTGTGCGTCGATGAAGAACGCAGCTAGCTGCGAGAACTCGTGAATTGCAGGACACATTGATCATCGATACTTCGAATGCTTTGCCATCAATCGGAACCCCTGGATTTCCGCGACTGGGCCTTCGTCCCCCTAAGTGCAGACCAGGACGGCTCGGTGGGAGTGTTGAGGAGGGACCTCGGCTCTCTCTCCCTGGTGCGCCCCTCCTTTCCCTTCCCGCCTCGACGGGAGGCGCCCACGTTCCCCGCATGGTCGACCCTAAGAGGGTTTTATATATACCGGTGGACTCTGTCTCAAAAGAGGAAAGGCCCACCCCCCACTTGTACTATGCAGAGGTGACACCACAGGTTCAGAAGTGGTGTGGCAAAATGTATATTTTATTTTCTGAGGGCTTGAGTTTTTCCTGATCTCATGTTTAATTTTTTATTTATTTAACTAGGCAAGTCGGTTAAGAACAATAACTCTTATTTACATCCTACGGGATGGGGCTGGGATTAAAAATAAAAATATATATAAAATATAAATATAGGACAAAACACACATCAAGACAAGAGAGACAACACAACCCTACATAAAGAGAGACCTAAGACAGCATAGCAAGGAAGCAACACAACATGACAACAACATGGTAGCAACACAACATGGTAGCAGCACAAAACATGGTACAAACATTATTGGTCACAGACAACAGCACAAAGGGCAAGAAGGTAGAGACAACAATACATCACGCAAAGCAGCCACAACTGTCAGTAAGAGTGTCCATGATTGAGTCTTTGAATGAAGAGATTGAGATAAAACTGTCCAGTTTGAGTGTTTGTTGCAGCTTGTTCCAGTCGCTAGCTGCAGTGAACTGAAAAGGTGAGCGACCCAGGGATGTGTGTGCTTTGGGGACCTTTAACAGAATGTGACTGGCAGAACTGGTGTTGTATGTGGAGGATGAGGGCTGCAGTAGATATCTCAGGTAGGGGTGGAGTGAGGCCTAAGAGGGTTTTATAAATAAGCATCAACCAGTGGGTCTTGCTGTGGGTATACATAGATGACCAGTTTACAGAAGAGTATATGGGTGCAGTGATGTGTCCTATAAGGAGCATGGCCTCATGACCTGGTCAGGTAAAACTCTGGGTCCTATTCGTAGGCTATGACAAAATATTATTACCTGTGCTATGATTATAGGGCTGGGGGTTTTCTTGTCGGGTCATGTGAATTGGAAACACTCCTGGCCTAAGGTGGATCAGACCATTTCAAACGACCACAAATGTTATTATTCATTCTGAAAATATATTTTTTTAAAGCCAGAGACAACAACTTCAATGGACAACATACTCTGTAGTTTAGTGAACTACTATAGCAGGGCTGAACATTATGCAAAGAACGGTTACAATGTCTTTAAATATGAATTTCACTCTATACACACACAATGTTAAGCAGTGGACTAAAAAAGACAGGCAGGTTTCAATGTAAACTGAACAGAAATATATAAATGTAACATGCAACAATTTCAAAGATGTTACTGAGTTGCTGTTCATGTAAGGAAATCAGTGAATTTAAATACATTTGATCAGAAAACCAGTCAGTATCTGGTGTGACCACCATTTGCCTCATGCATTGCGACACATCTCCTTTGCATAGAGTTGATCAGGCTGTTGAATGTGGAATGTTGTCCCACTCTTTTTCAATGGCTGTGTGAAGTTCCTGGATATTGGCAACTGGATATTGGAACTGGAACATGCTGACACATCGATCCAGAGCATCTCAAAGGGTGGTGACATGTCTGGTGAACATGCAGGCCATGAAAGAAGTTGAAAAATGTTCAGCTTTGTTTCAGAACATTCAATTTGGCAATAGCTCTTGTGGAAATTCCTGCAGTCAGCATGCCAATTGCATGCTCCCTCAACTTGAGACATCTGTGACATTGTGTTGTGTGACAAAACCACACATTTTAGAGTGGCCTTTTATTGTCCCCCAGCACAAGGTGCACCTGTGTAATGTGCATTCTGTTAAATCAGCCTCTTGATATGCCACACCTGTTAGGTGGATGGATTGTATTTGCAAGGGATAAATGCTCACTAACAGAGATATAAACTAATTTGTGCACAATTTTAGAGAAATAAGCTTTTTGTGCATATGGAACATTTCTGGGATCTTTTATTTCAGGTCATGAAACATGGGACCAACACTTTACATGTTGAGTTTATAGTTTTGTTCAGTATAGCTGTTATTGGCAAAGAATTCTGGAACTCTTTCTTATTGGTCTATTAGTTAATTTATCACCTGGCAGGCCAAAACTCCATCCCACCAAAAAAGGCTGAAATAGATGGTTGCGGTGGCACCTGCCTGTAATCCAAGTCACTGGGAGGCTGCGGTTGGTTTAATTAAATTGAGATGTGGGTCGAGGTTATATTAGAGTTTAGAATGTTGAGATGTGGGTAGAAGTCATGTTGGAATTTAAACTAGGATTGTTTCAAAGTATGCCGTGAATGGCCTCACGGTTGGTGAAAGGAAGGTGAGCACATGGCTAATTGCGCTGTTTGAGCTAATCAATTAGATAAACAAGAAGCAGGTAACTGATGTGGGTAGAGATTGTTAGTTTAGACTGTTGAGATGTGGGAAGAGGTTACGTTAGAATTTATACAGGTATCATATCGACTAATGTAATATAGGTAGGCCATGAATGGCCTCACATACCAGTACAGTAGGTGTCAGTGTATGCACCTAAAAGTTTGATGCAATCCGCCAACCAGATCAAGAAGAATAAGCTGAAATTTCAGGCCTTTCAAACACCTCTTACACTCAAAAGGCATTATCATAATTTTCTCAGTATTATTCCTAACTCGTAGTGTGGAAATATATATGCTGTATATATAAAAAATATAGTTTGACTGAACTGGGACTTTGAGAATGACATTTGCACCACAAACATTTGTGAACAATCACCAGCAGTGGAAATCAAAATAATATGCCTGTCACACCCTGATCTGTTTTCTTTATTATTTTGGTTAGGTCAGGGTGTGACTAGGGTGGATATGTTAGTTTTGTCTTGTCTAGGGTTTTTGTATACCTAGGGGTTTTGTAAGTCTAGGTTTATGTATGTCTATGGTGGCCTGAATTGGTTACCAATCAGAGGCAGCTGTTTATCGTTGTCTCTGATTGGGGACCATATTTAGGTAGCCATTTCCATAGGTTATTTGTGGGTTCTTATTCTATATTTCGTTGCCTGTCTGCACTATTCATATTAGCTTCACGGTTTGTTTTTGTTAGTTTGTTCAGTGTCTCATTCGTTTAATAAAGAACGATGTACGCATACCACGCTGCACCTTGGTCTCCTTACGACGAACATAACAATGCCAACATTACTTGGCCTCCCTTAGCCTCAGCAGATCGTTTTAATCTTTATCCTGTGCCAAATATATTTATTCAGTGAGTCTAAATGTTTAACGTTCGCTAGCTAGGCTACTACAGCTAACGCTAATAGTTTTGTTAACTAGTTATAGAATGGATCCTTCTAGCTAGTTTTAGAGGAAAACTAAACTGCTTTTATTAACGCACAATCTTGGTTTCCATGAAAATGTGTCTCTCACGAGGCAAGCAATCAGGAGAGGGTTGTCACTAGTAACCACAGTCAGTGCAAAATTGGTTAACTTAAAATTGCTTCTGTCTTAATTCAAGGTTAGCAGTGTGGTTAGGGTCAGGTTTTAATCAGATTTTAAGAAGAGCAATTGTAGAAACAGGTTAAGCCATAATTATGAAGTTGTGGCTGTGGTAACTAGTGACGACCGGAGAGGAGCCTGAATGAAGAAAGAAACCACGTTCAGAGTTAAAGGGAAAGGGGATATCTAATCAGTTGCACAACGGAATCAAAGATTTTTTATAACTAATGCATTCAACCGAAATGTGTCTTCAGCATTTAACTCAACCGCTCTGATTAACCCAACCGCTCTGATTAATCCAACCACTCTGATTAACCCAACTGCTCTGAATCAGAGAGGTACAGGGGGCTTAATGGAC
Source organism: Oncorhynchus clarkii lewisi (assembly GCF_045791955.1). Classification (NCBI taxonomy): domain Eukaryota; kingdom Metazoa; phylum Chordata; class Actinopteri; order Salmoniformes; family Salmonidae; genus Oncorhynchus; species Oncorhynchus clarkii. The sequence goes on along the minus strand of NW_027258325.1, from coordinate 68,309 downwards.
GTTAAACAATGATGTGCTGGTTGTTGAGAGACGTGGTTGATTAGGCTCTATAGGCTTTAGCTAGGAGACCAATAACGTGAAATCAACATTTCACCATGTCATTGGATTCAGGTTAAAAGTTGACTCTGCAAATCCAACCAGTTTTACACCCTGATTGTTGTTGAAATGTGGAAACAATGTTCAAGCAGTTTTTGCCCAGGGGGCAGTCTCAACCTGCCCGGGTGCCATAAATTGTCCATCTTTCACTTAAACAATGGGAATGAACCAGAATGATCCATTTTAGGCAACACCTACTGGAATTCCTTAGTTTTGTTTTCAGTGAAAAACCTTTAGAACAGGCTCAACTTGCCTAACTGCTAAGGTCACTTTCCCCAGGCAATAGGGCAACCTTTAGTCCCTGCTACAACTAAGTTCAGCTACCTCTGCCATAGAAATAGAATGAACAGAGCGGGCTTGCAACTTCTAACCCTGGCACTTTGACTGGTAAAGTCATGGGTGCACACGCAATGGTGCCCGTGCAATCATTTCCATGGAAATGTAGAATGTTCATTAAAATTATGTTAACTGATGTGACTCGTGGAATATAATGTATTTTTTCTAATGTCAGTTGAGTTTAATCAACAAATCACATGACATATTGATGGGTACACTTTCTGCTTTTACTTCCTGCTTTGCTTCAATGGCAGCGTTTCCCAAACTCCGTCCTCACAACCCCAAGGGGTGGAAATGTTGGTTTTTGCCCTAACATCACACAGCTGATTCAAATTACCAAAGCTTGATGATTAGTTGATTATTTGAATCAGCTGTGTAGCGCTAGGGCAAAAACCAAAACGTGCACCCCTTGTACCGAGGGCCGAGTTTGAGAAACCTGTCCTATAGGTCCATTTGCAATTATGCCATCATTTGATTCATTCTCTTTATATGGCCTCTGCTTTATGAATACAGGCCATTCCTGGCCTCCCCTACTGGCGGCAGGTAGCCTAGTGGTTACGCCTCGAACCCACCTACAGCGTCATTGCACCAAACGCTATCCAGCACAGTGGAGGCTGCTGAGTGGAGGACGACTTATAATAACAGGCTGGAATGGAGTGTTATGATCCGTCCTCCCCTCAGCAGCCTCCACTGACACAGCATCATCTGGATATGTGTTTTCAACAAAAGTTCAACCTTCACCTTCTGCTACCATTTCTGTCAGGCCGTCTTCACATACAGTTTGATGTAATCGTTCGATAAATCCAAGGTTTTCACCACACGGAACGCACTGCAACGTTCCAGGGGAAATGAATGTACCTCTGGTGTACCAAATTGCAAAGATAGTGTCGTGTGATCGAGGCATTAGAGCATTGGGCAAGTAACCGAAAGTTGCTAGTTTGAGTTGCTAAGCCAAATAGGTGAAAAATCTATCAATCTGTCCTTGAGCAAAGCACGTAACCCTAATTGCTCCAGTGTTGCCGTCAATAATAGCTGATCCCTGGCTGTGACCCCATTCTCTGTAGGATATGCAAAAAAACATTTCCATTTCACACCGGGTTAATAAGGAATGGGCACAACATGAATCAATGTAATCCCTGGGATATGAGTCCAAAGGTTGACCCAGCATGGGCAGGGAAGAAATGAGGTTCCAAAAACAGGCAGTTAAAGGCAGAACTGTTTTTCTTCTGTGCTTATTTTATATGGCTGTTGTAGCTGTTTCACTGAATAGAGAAGAGGTGGGCCTGTCTACTGTAGTAAAACGACTACTACTTTATCACAAGTAATAAAATGACATGTCATCAAAGCTCAGTAAAAGCAATAAATGCAATATCTCCAGAGAGATGCTGAGTGTGCCTGCAGGCTGCAGGTAGGCATATATGTGTTGCAACCAATGTTCCCTAAAAAAATGTCAAATTTCAGGTCTGCTGAGTGCAAACTTCAACACTGTGAAAATGCAGCTGTACCCGCTTTAAGATCAGTTTTAACAATGGCCAAGTTACTATGGCTATTTGATCATAATATAGGCCTTCTAGATTGGCCTACCATCAAAAACAATGGAGAAAATGCATCCCATAACATTTTGACATGGAAATAGCTGTTCTATCATTCAGCCTACAGTAGCAGCCAATGTGTGGTGTTCAATGTAGGCCTACATTCTGAGACATGCAGGGCTTGACATTAACCTGTTTATCCATTTGTCCTTCAGACAAGGTGACTGTTGTTATTGTTGTTTGATGCAAGAAACCACTTTACAAAATAAAATGCATTATTATGCCCATACCATTGTTACAGAAAATCAGACAAATTACCTGGCTATCAGCGGAGCCTTGTCTGGCAGCAAAACAGATCATTTAGCCTCATTTACTGCCTTAAAAAAACATAGCTGATATGGCTGACTTACTTAAACAAATGTGGTTTCTACTGACAATTGAGATGTACAAACTATGACATTGAGATGTACAAACTATGGCATAAGGGGTACAAACTATGGCATAAGGGGATGACGAGCGGATAAGAGGCAATCCGTAATTTTGATTAAGACTTTAATCGAAACAGGGTCTTCCCCGCCTGCCCTGAATGATGGTTCGCCACTGAAATGATGATACACTGGTTGCAACAGTGTAGTTCCCACACTTGCGCCACTACAGCCGGAGCTGCTCACGTGACGCAAATATTGTCCTCCTATTTGTTTGCTTACGTGCCTCTACTGCCACACCTTCTTCCTCGGAGAGATATATTAATCTGTTGGCCATTTGAGCTCCAGTCAGTTAGTTAGGAATACACATCTCCATAGGACTTTACGCATCTAGGCTTTTTAATGACTAACATGGAGGAGCAACGGTATCCGGTTAATATCCGACTGATTGGAGTAATGCACAAGGAGAAAAGCAAAGTATGGATACTTGATGCATGCAATACTACTGCTGCTGTTATGGGATATTTCTCCAGATTTCTGCATGAGATGTTCAACTATTTTTGATGCCTGTTAATTAATCATTTCCCGAAAATTGTTGATTCTTTTTTGCTGTATTTTGTGAGTGCAATTAACTAAAACCTTTATTTTTGAATTTGACAGCAATGATTTATACCAAAGATTTAATTGATATTTATAACTTATTTCAAATGTCCAGATGTACATGACATCGGTGCTTTGGTCAGATCAGAATGACATCATTGTTTACAGAACCTTCAAGGACTTCAAGACACTTAATGTAAGTTACATCATCAACTACAATTCAAATTGTCTGATCTAATGTAGGCTACATAAATGCAAAATATAATATGGAGCCATGCTTTTCTTACTTATGCCAAACTTTTTATCCAAAAAAGGAACAAATGAAGAAGAAATTCCCACCTGCGAACCCACTTAAAAAATCGGACAGAATTATTCCTAGATTTCGAGGTAGGCCTATGTTTTACTTTTAATATCACGTTGCCGGTTGATGTCTATCATTTGTATCCTTTATATAACTAATAAGTCATTAATTAGTAATCGTCGTATATTCCTTCGTCAGACTGGAGGATGAAGATAAACACAAAGAATAATGGTCCAAGCAAGTCGGTGGTCCAGCTCAAGTTTTTGGAGAAATACTGCAGCGAGCTCCTCAGCTGTGACCCGCGCGTCTCACAATGTCCTGAACTCATCCGGTACTTCCACCCCAAGGACCAAGATCTACAGCCAGAGTTTGCCAAGAATAGGTAGATTATAGTGAGAATTATGCACATTGCTTAGGGAATACCACTGTGTCCTGAGCATTACGCACGGTATTACGCACAAGTGGATCGACTTCAAATCCAGTGTCCCGTTATGTTTTGGTGATTTAATTCAGTACAATAAATAGTCATACATTTACAATGTGACTTCCTTACAATGTGAATTCCTTCCTCAGTATCATGATCATGCCTTCAGAGGATTCCGCTGGACATGACAAGAGTGTCAACATTGGAAACGTTACGCAGCCGTTCGTAACAGAGGCATACCGGTGCATGGCACCCTATGAGACCAAAGACACCAAGAACCGGCCGTTCAAAGTGGCCGTGGACGAAAACTTGGATGTGCTCATCAAAGACAAAGCAGGTGAGAGAACGTCTGCTGTGATTTGCCTTCCATAAAGTATAATGAACATGTATTTTCCTTTGTAATGAACATGTAAAATCGCATCACTTTTAATCACGAATGTATTGATTATGTGACATGTAATGGGTTTGAGAGAGCTGATCATAAATGTCCATCACCAGTCTAACCCCTCTCCCTCTGCTCCCAGGCTGGTGGCTGGTGGAGAATGAGGACAAGCGTATGGCCTGGTTCCCTGCTCCATACCTGGAGAAGGTAGAGGGGAATGAGGATGACGATAGTGACGAGTCCTATGGAGAAAGTAAGAGACCATCATCTCTTATCCCTGACACATATGTATTTATGTTTTCTATAGCCTGGGAGGGGATCATCAGGGGATCATCAGGGGATCATCAGGGGATCATCAGGGGATCATCAGGGGATCATCTGCAAAAATGTTCACATCAACAAATATATAAAACATTCACACATAGCTGATGCACCAGCGTCAAGACATACGCTGCAAATACTGTACTGTGCATGTACTGCAAGGTGTGGACCCCCACTGACAGTATATTGCCATATATTGATGTTGCACCCATCCTAACATTCTGAATCGCCCACAAATAGGCGTGCTGTACAGTGCTGTCAGAAGCTACAAAGCCACAAATAGAGACGAGGTGTCTATGGACATTGGCTCAGTGGTGGAAGTCCTGCAGAAGTCTGACAATGGCTGGTGGCTGATCAGGTATGTTACTGAACAACACCTGTCTGACTAAACAGGAAGAATACAGTAGCTATAGCTGTAAAAGAGAAGCATGACTTCCAGACTGTCGGAACCATGGAATCAAAATTATTAGAACTCATACTAATTCTATGGTCAGATGACAGCAAATGCATTGAGAGAATGGAAATTGAAATGGAATTGAAAGTCATGGTGCAGACAGACATGCAGAGTATCATCGCCCGTCCATCAGATATCATGCGGAAACAACAACGCTGTAATTATCTCACTACATTACAAGTTATCATTAGTTGATTCTGAAGAACCCAATACCAGAGATAGCTGAGCCATTGTCTGCCCAATGCTCTTTTGAGACAACCTCTCAGCGTGTTCTGCCCCTATCATTAGAAAACAGTTGGTAGCTTCCCCTTGAATAGTTGACGTGACTGAATTACTTAGCTGTTATCTTTTCACTGAATCAAATCCAAAGATTCTCTTGACAATGGCCGTGTCCAAATACCCCAAAATATTATTCGATAATTGGCTTTAACCAATTATTTTAACTAACTATTTTAACTAACTTTAACTATCTATATAGGTAGAGAACATTGAACAGAACAAGGACATGTCAATAACCTCATTTTGACAAAAATGCAGATATAACCTCCCAGACGTCAGTTCAACATCTAGTTTTGATTTACATTTGGTTGATTTGTCATCTAATGTGAATTCACCAAAAAATGGTTAAAATTTGGGTGAAAAAAAATGCTAAATTCCCTTATGTTGACTTTTTTCAAATCCAATCAGTTTTCCATGTTGATTGAACGTCATCACATGGAAGCAACACTGATCCAATCAGTTTCCCATGTTGATTGAACGTCATCACATGGAATTACGTGGAAGCAACACTGATCCAATCAGTTTCCTATGTTGATTGAACGTCATCACATGGAATTACGTGGAAGCAACACTGATTCAATCAGTTTTTGCCCAGTGGGTTATAATCTCAAATTCTCAATTTGTTTCTTACTGCATACCTTTTTACTAAACAGTACGTTCAAAATAGTATGTAGTAAGATTAGTACACAGTATGCAGTTTAAGTAAGTAGTAGCCAAGCCAGATTTCGGGCCATTGACTTGTCAATTTAAGTGAAAGCTAGACAGACAAAGGCCACAGACTTGTCGTCTATCATTACCTAGGATAACATATTGTACCAAGGCTTTGACAACATTGTGATTTCTGATATGAAATCCAAACTCATGTCAGTTTCCAATTTCTTCTTTCTCCTCTTGACAGATACAACGGCAAGAGCGGCTTCGTACCTGCCATGTACCTGCAGCCCTACAACAACCCCCGTGTCCGCCTGGCGGCTCTCAACCTGGCCCAGCTACAGGTCCACAGCTCCAGCTCTGACCACACGCTGGCCGGACACTCCCACGAGCGCAGCCATTCCCAAGGCAACATCCTGCAGCCGCCCGGCTCCCAACCTTCCACACCAAATCAGCTCAAGCCTACCGACAAGCTCAAGTCTCATTCTTTTAATGTTCTAACTGTGCCTCGGCCTAGCCCTTCACCTGTGATGGTCACCACCCCCGCCCCGGCATACCCTAGCAAGGGCACTCCAATGCCTACTATCATGGTGGAGGTGGATGGGGAGGTGGATAGACGCAAGCGCAGCCTCGCCGGCAGCATGGGAAGCGAGGGCAGTGACTTCAGCTTCAGCGACGACCTCAGTTCGTCATCCTGCAGCTCGTCCCTCAACCTGAGCCGCGCCGACATGGACGAGCGTCTCCGGCGCGCCCGCACACCGCCGCCCATGGTGGCCGACCGTCTCAATCCCGACAGTGGCGTGTTGGAGGGGAGGATGGTCCACGGAAGATCTGACCCAAACCTGTTCAAGATGGCCCCAACCACCCCCAAGGTGCCCCCCAGGCCCAGGGTGCAGGAGATCCTGACGCGCTGCACTACAGTCACGCGCAAGAACGCCTCCAAAGCCAAGCTGTCACCAGCGCCTGCTGTGATACTGAGCCGCTAAATTGGAGCAGTGTTGACCCAAAATGGTGGTGGGTCCAGACCCACTGATGAGTCATGGGTAGCCAGTTCCTCCTTAGCCTTTTAAAACCGAGGGTGCAGACTGGGTTGTGGCCAGGACATGTGGTGTGGTGTCTTGATGGATTCCAGGAAGAATCTAAAGGCTTTAGCACAGAAAGTCACTGTACTAGAAGCCAGACTGTGGGACTTATCCGTTATGAAGTTACATGAACATGATTACACTGTGTTTTAAAGTGTTTAACTGCCTTGGGGCTGGTCATGTAACCATGAGTTGTGATATGGGAGGAAGAATCATGCATTACTGTAATACTCACATATTGAGTCTTTATTTTTTTAATGTGGAAGCTTACTTCTTGCTCTGTTTGTCAGGCCTACTTCCATGCACCTGGAGATGGATACTGATAGCTGCATTGTAAACATTATTTTAATGCTGTCTATTAATTCAGGATTTATTTTGTGGATGAACAAATATTACGGTTAGGGGTTTACTGTCATTTGTCTACATTCCTGTTTTAATGAATAATTTCTCTTCACTTAATGTGAAGTCAGGTCATATACTGGTATAATTAAAATATACACTTTTGTGAATAAACATTCAGTAGCAATTTAGATAGAAAAAAATAACATTTTCTGTGATTGTCATGAATCTTCTGTCTTCTATTAAATCCTAAAATGTGTTTTCATAGTTTCCACTGTATAGTCTTTTAATCTATGGATCTCTATTTTTCCATACTGGAAAACTGTTATTAGCAACTATGGTTGATTCCATATCATATTGTACTGCAAACTGCAACAAATTGTTATACATTATTATACTAAAATAACATATCTTGTACTGCAAAAAGCAATAAATTCTAATACTAAAATAACTTGTCCGCCTCTTTGAATGGAGAAAATATCCTGATTTAAACTGGATGTTGTGTGTGTGGCATGCCGAGTGCCCTACAGATGACACTGGTTCCATCTCTTTTCCTCCATAGCAAAGCACCCAATTTCTCTCTCTTGGAGTCACCATTTCTATCCACCGCTAGCTTACTATGAATTGTACTCTCATACTGTTAGAGCTCTCCGAGTCCACTGGTTTATACTGTCAGAGCTCTCTGAGTCCACTGGTTTATACTGTTAGAGCTCTCCCTGAGTCCACTGGTTTATACTGTTAGATCTCTCCCTGAGTCCACTGGTTTATACTGTTAGAGCTCTGAGTCCACTGGTTTATACTGTTAGAGTTCTCCCTGAGTCCACTGGTTTATACTGTTAGAGCTCTCCCTGAGTCCACTGGTTTATACTGTTAGATCTCTCTCTGAGTCCACTGGTTTATACTGTTAGATCTCTCCCTGAGTCCACTGGTTTATACTGTTAGATCTCTCCCTGAGTCCACTGGTTTATACTGTTAGAGCTCTGAGTCCACTGGTTTATACTGTTAGAGCTCTCCCTGAGTCCACTGGTTTATACTGTCAGAGCTCTCTGAGTCCACTGGTTTATACTGTCAGAGCTCTCTGAGTCCACTGGTTTATACTGTTAGAGCTCTCTGAGTCCACTGGTTTATACTGTTAGAGCTCTCTCTGAGTCCACTGGTTTATACTGTTAGAGCTCTCTGAGTCCACTGGTTTATACTGTTAGATCTCTCCCTGAGTCCACTGGTTTATACTGTTAGAGCTCTCCCTGAGTCCACTGGTTTATACTGTTAGATCTCTCTCTGAGTCCACTGGTTTATACTGTTAGAGCTCTCTGAGTCCACTGGTTTATACTGTTAGATCTCTCCCTGAGTCCACTGGTTTATACTGTTAGAGCTCTCCCTGAGTCCACTGGTTTATACTGTTAGAGCTCTCTGAGTCCACTGGTTTATACTGTCAGAGCTCTCTGAGTCCACTGGTTTATACTGTTAGAGCTCTGAGTCCACTGGTTTATACTGTTAGATCTCTCCCTGAGTCCACTGGTTTATACTGTTAGAGCTCTCCCTGAGTCCACTGGTTTATACTGTTAGATCTCTCTCTGAGTCCACTGGTTTATACTGTTAGAGCTCTCTGAGTCCACTGGTTTATACTGTTAGATCTCTCCCTGAGTCCACTGGTTTATAATGTTAGAGCTCTCCCTGAGTCCACTGGTTTATACTGTTAGAGCTCTCTGAGTCCACTGGTTTATACTGTCAGAGCTCTCTGAGTCCACTGGTTTATACTGTTAGAGCTCTCTGAGTCCACTGGTTTATACTGTTAGATCTCTCCCTGAGTCCACTGGTTTATACTGTTAGAGCTCTCCCTGAGTCCACTGGTTTATACTGTTAGAACTCTCCCTGAGTCCACTGGTTTATACTGTTAGAGCTCTCTGAGTCCACTGGTTTATACTGTTAGAGCTCTCCCTGAGTCCACTGGTTTATACTGTTAGAGCTCTCTGAGTCCACTGGTTTATACTGTTAGAGCTCTCCCTGAGTCCACTGGTTTATACTGTCAGAGCTCTCTGAGTCCACTGGTTTATACTGTTAGAGCTCTCTGAGTCCACTGGTTTATACTGTTAGATCTCTCCCTGAGTCCACTGGTTTATACTGTTAGAGCTCTCCCTGAGTCCACTGGTTTATACTGTTAGAACTCTCCCTGAGTCCACTGGTTTATACTGTTAGAGCTCTCTGAGTCCACTGGTTTATACTGTTAGAGCTCTCCCTGAGTCCACTGGTTTATACTGTTAGAGCTCTCTGAGTCCACTGGTTTATACTGTTAGAGCTCTCCCTGAGTCATACCAGAGATCCCAGACTTTAATCAAATGTGACAGACAGATAACAGGGTGACAATATGCTGGACCAGTCTAATAATGTGGCAAAGGAATGAAGGCTTGACCTTTTCACCCTTTCCTGTGTCGTGGTTTATGCTCCTATGGGAATTTTATGTTAAATAAGTTAAGTCTTAACACTCTTTTACATGAACATATTGGTTGATGTTTAAAATGAATACAAACTTGTTAAAAAAAAGGAGCACAATAAATACAAGGCATACATTTTATTCCAGATGCATTTGTAAACATGACAAACAAAATGTGTTGTTTATGTGGAAGAGCAGGACTGCACAACAACATACAAATATAAAAATTCACAAGCACTGGTTTCTGTTGAAGAATGGGGAAGAAGTTACAGGTAGAGCCTCGACAATTTCTGACCTCTAGTAGCAGGCTTCCACTAGGTACCAGTAGCAGGCTTCCACTAGGTACCAGTAGCAGGCTTCCACTAGGTACCAGTAGCAGGCTTCCACTAGGTACCAGTAGCAGGCTTCCAATAGCACCCAGAGTTTTTCCCGACGAGCTAACATGGTCAGGAAAAACTTGTGGCACTATTTATGAAAAATTACACGGTTTTCCAAAATGGCTGCCAGCCAGGCCTATCGACCTCAAAACCAGTTTATTATAAAAGGTCGTTCAGGACCTGCTTCTCTGTCCGTCAGTGTCTATAAAGCCACACTGTTGCTCCAGGCAGTGGTCCATGCTGAAGGAGACTCCCGTGGGTTCACACTCATGAAATCCTTAGTGGGCTTGATGTCAGACAGTCTGCCATCAGCTGATGATTGCTTGGAGGGGTGGAAGGGACGCTGCAGACAGGAGGATCTTAGCCTCTGTTTGGTCTCCCCGGTCCTCCTCTCTTGAACTCTCCTCACTGCCAGAGTGATGGTTGCCATTTTCTTTTCCATTCTGTCCATTTTCTTCCCTTTGTCCCCTGACTGAGGCTTTCCTGGTGATACTGACTTCATCATCATCATCATCATCATCATCATCCTCCATGTTGGCCGGGCAGTTGGTATCTTCCTCGAGACCATCGTCCTCCTCCGCCTCTCCCTCATTCCATCTCTCCTCTCCATCCCCCTGTTCCTTAGTCCCATCTCCCCCCTCACCTGGTCGCTTGTCAATCATGAACAGGGGGTGTGGCACCTGAAGAGAGGCGGTGTCCATCTCCTCATCCTGCAAGTCCATACTGTAAAAGGATATGACATCACACATCAGCAACAAACAACAAAGGAGGTCAAATATCCATATAATTCACGTGTCACACAGACCCATGTTTGCTCTGCCCTATTTCCTGAAGCTGGACTCTAGCTGGATTCTTATTGGGTCTTAAGACCATGTTGAAGAATTAGGCTCTGCTGCATACTTCCTATCACATCATACATTAGGGTACTGCAGAAGACATCTTTATGCTTGACCCATGACAATGACTTAAAATAATAATTCTTCAAACCTGACCTACAGCCTCATTCTTCCAGACGTTTCAGTGTTGATTTATTGGAATTTACTCTCCATGGTACAGTATGTGATTGTACAGCCTCTGATTGATCTCCTGCTGATTCCAGTACCTGGTTATCGCTGTTAACATTCCTCAATCCGTTTGTTATTCATCATTACAGTGCTGACAAAGCTTATAAACGGTGTCCCAAATGGCACCATATTCCCTATGTAGTGCACTACTTTAGACCAGACCCCTAGTGAAAAGCAGTGCACTTGTATATAGGCAATAGGGTGCCATTTGTGAAGCAGCCATAGAGAGGGAATGTGGTTTCAGAATGAAGTCTACTACAGTACTTACAGTAAAAACATCAGGTTGGTTACACAGGTATTGGTCTCAAACCACAGATATGTGAAAGTCATCTCTCTTGCCCAGATACATTCCTATGAACGACAACAGCCATTGTTCTAGACTCAGATTAGATCTAGAGCAACCTTCGCGTGGCATACTGTCAACGCTGATAGGTCGGATGACTGCGTCTTGCTACGAAGTTACTTAGAAGGCTACAAGGAAACATGAAATCAAACAATTGAACATGTCTTTCACTTCAGAGAAGCGAATCCTAACAATTGCTTAAGTCGAATTTCCACTTCAGTCAAAGCAATGTTATTGATGGAAGACTAAGTGAAACACACTTAAGTGTATGTTAGAATCTGTTTTAGGGCGAATCCTGTCATCGCTATCAATCCCTATTAAAAGAAACTCGAAACAATGAAATGTATGTGTTTTTTATTCTGAATCTTTCTAAAAGCAATGTATTTGAAAAAACATTTGAAAGTCATTAGGCAAGGCTGTGTAGTGTTAGTATAAGCCCTGGATTGTGATTGGTGGGTGTTGTGTTTAAGGCCCTCCCCTGGTCACCCTCACCTGGCTGGAGCTCCTGTCACTCTCATATTCTGCCACATGTAGTCCAGGAACATGGAGGCCTGCAGCAGACGGCCTATCCTTTGCATGTGCCTCTCTGCGGGAGAGGTGTCAAATCAAACAAGGGAACTGTATCAACAAACACGTATAGATGCGCACACACAATCAGCAGACACCATCACACACACAATCAGCAGACACCATCACTAACACACACAATCAGCGGACACCATCACTAACACACACAATCAGCAGACACCATCACTAACACACACAATCAGCAGACACCATCACTAACACACAATCAGCAGACACCATCACTAACACACAATCAGCAGACACCATCCCTAACACACACAATCAGCAGACACCATCACTAACACACACAATCAGCAGACACCATCCCTAACACACACAATCAGCGGACACTTTCTCTGGCATCAGTGGTTTGATTCCTTCACTATTATTCAGAAATTAAAACATCATACATCATCTGCATGGAGGTAATTGTCACGTCTGGCGTGAGTCTATACATCAATGTGACTAACACACACACCCCACCTCACCAGTGTAAGGTATGAGTCCCTCCAGGTGTGCACGTGCTCCTTGGTACTGGAGCAGCTCTTCAGGGGAAAGGTGTGTGAGCATCACCTGGATCACAGCCTGGGCGTCCAGACAGCTCCGGGCATTGGTGTTCCACACAGCACAGTAGCGCAGCATAGACTCTGGAGGGGAGGGGGGAGTAGAGAGAGTCAAGGTTAGGATTACACGGACCATTAACATACCCGGAACTTTATCACGGGCCATTACCATACACAGACCTTTATCACGGGCCATTACCATACACAGACCTTTATCACGGGCCATTACCATACACAGACCTTTATCACGGACCGTTACCATACACAGACCTTTATCACAGGCCATTACCATACACAGACCTTTATCACGGGCCATTACCATACACAGACCTTTATCACGGGCCATTACCATACAGACCTTTACCACGGGCCATTACCATACACGGGCCATTACCATACACAGACCTTTATCACGGGCCATTACCATACACAGACCTTTATCACGGGCCATTACCATACAGACCTTTACCACGGGCCATTACCATACACAGACCTTTATCACGGGCCATTACCATACACAGAGCTGTATCACAGGCCATTACCATACACAGACCTTTATCACGGGCCATTACCATACACAGACCTTTATCACGGGCCATTACCATACACAGACCTTTATCACGGGCCATTACCATACACAGAGCTTTATCACGGGCCATTACCATACACAGAGCTTTATCACGGGCCGTTATCATGTGGCTCCATCACTATATTGGATACCCACCAAGCACAAAACGTTTTCAGAATGTTCTGCAACGTAGTAAAAACAGTGTTTTTTTTGGACCAGCTTAGTATATCCCAATCCTTTCTGACCTCACCTTTCTGGTCCTGACGCAGCTTCAGCACAGTCTTCTCCAGCTGCTTAGCACCATCTTCCCCCTGGCGGATCGCTAGAGGCCACACAGGAAAGTCACGAGGTCAGAGACAGTACACACAGAGTAACCCACATCAGATATAGAAGCCTATGATCCTGGCACACATAACCAGGGTCATGGCACACCATACATAACCTAAGTTCAATGGCCAGTCTATTAAAGACTTACATAACTGCAACTTTCACTACAAACTGCATTACTTTTGACCAGAGGTCTATGGTGAGCAAAAGTAGTGCACTAGATAGTAAATAGGGTGCCATTTGGGATGCAGCCTTGTACGCATCATCATGACCTAAGTGACCCATCCTGTCTACAACCCCATTCTAGACCCTCTAGTGTCAGTATGACGGTCCATTGTTATGCCAATACAATGACCTCTGACCAATCCTTCACGGTCAAACATGGAACCCTAGTCTCTCCCATACAGTTATTTTAAAGTGCCGAGGCAGTCATTTTAACTACATATTAATTTAAAATGTGTATATACATATGCCATTTTTAAAAGCCATTACCCTTCAGTTCTTGACTTGTCCTAAATAAGTATTTTTAACACACGTATGTTATATGTTGTTAGAGTTTCAATATGTTAACCAGAATGTGTTCGAAGTAGTTTTAAGAGGACATGTTGTTTTGGAGCTGCACTAGTGTGTTGACCATATACACATGATGTTCCCAACACCAACATGCCTAAACACTGAGTACGTGAACACTCCTGTGTTTATAAACTGTACCTTTATTTAGCTCAGAACCTGATCTCTCTCAGGCCATGTTCAATAGGCACGAGACGGAAGTAAACGGTAAACGGAACTTGTAAAATGAGAAATATAATTCTTGTTGTGCAACGTTTTGCCCTAATGAACACCACCCAGTCTCTCTCATCCATGATCAATACAAGGAATGTCTAAAACAAGTATGTTCCAATCTTCTTTGTTTCGATAAACAAACACCAAAGTGTACCTATGCACAACTATCTATGTTTTGGCTCAGATGAAGGTCAATGTAGGGAACATAAAGGCCTGGAATGTGGGCAGAGTGATTTGCTCCATTTAGTCTATTTGGAGGGCCTTGGTGTCAGACTGTCAGTGGACCTGTCTGTATGCAGGTCACGTCATCCATTAACTTAATGACAGAGAGGTTTAGAGAGTCTGAACTGGTTACTGAGTAATGTTGCTCTAAGTAGTCCTCCTTATGTAGAGTTCCCACAGGTCTAGTCTACACTAGTGCCTGGAGGACTGAGGGAGTACTACAGAGGAAACAGTAGGATAATAGGTTGGGTGGAATCCAGCAGCTATTTCTGGAGATGTGAGGAAGAATCTGGATGATCAACATGCTGTATGTACAGTGTGGAGAAAACATGTGAGAGACTAGAGACAGAGGGTAGAGAAATGTACCTTTGATGACGTGGAAATGGTGTGTGTGTGGATGTGTAGTAGGATATAGAAGAAGCGAGAGAGGACAGAATTATACCTTTAATAACTTTGAGCACAGTGTGTGGCTGGTCCAGGGAGATGGCCAGGCCCAGAGCCTTCAGGTACTTCTTCTCATGAAGCAGGTTAGACAGCTCCTGTTTCCTGCACAACACAACAACACACCACTACATCTGAAAGTAGAAAAAAACGGGGCTGCGTTCATTACGCACAAAACAGGACTGGGACAGTGAGGGACCACCTGGATCTGTCCAATAAGAAACGCACATCTTTGTTTCCCACTGCAAAACGTCTTAAAACGTTAACGTGCCCTAATAAACACGACCCAGAAAAGACGCACAAACACGCGCATGCAACTCCTATGGTCATTGTCATATTATTTCTCTCTCTGGCATCAGTGGTTTGATTCCTTCACTATTATTCAGAAATTAAAACATCATACATCATCTGCACAGAGGTCAGTCCATAGGAGTTGCTGTCTTCTGCTAAATGTAAAGGAATCAGATGAAGTGGCGGCGACGTTCAGAAACAAGATATATTACACGCTCATCATCACACACCAGCTCTTTATTTAGCCGGAGGCTGTTTCCTTCAGACAGAGGTAGTATTTCTGCAGCCATTAGCTCAGCTGGGTGGTCCATGCACAGAGGTACACTATAGTGTATGAGAAACCAGTGGTGGGTGGACAGTCTTATCAATCCCCGTGGTTATCCTTACATATGGTTCCAGACAACAGGTCGTGACTTTTAAAAGGAACACTAACAGGGGGACCAAAGGAAGAAAACATTTCTATGTCTGGACCTCCACCACCGTGTGTGTGTGTGTGTGTGTGTGTGTGTGTGTGAGATTAGAAGTATGTAAATAGGACATGTTATCCACCTGGACTTCTGACCTCTAGTGTGGTTAGGCAGTGGGCAAACATTGGTCTAACAAACCCTTGATCTGTAAATATTTATCAGCTGTTGGAAGAAAGAAAGTGGGTCATAGTGGTTAAACTCAGAATACTAACCCCCCTCACCAACCATGACCCTAAACTAAACCAATGACCCTAGTTTAACCACTGACCCTAAAGTGAACCGCTGATACTAAAATTAACCAATGACCCTAGTTTAACCACTGACCCTAAAGTGAACTGCTGACACTAAAATGAACCACTTACCCTAAACTGACCACTGAAAGTAAACCAAATTCCAGTTCCAAATTGTCCTCATTGAAAAGCATTGAAGAATTGGAATTTCAGTGCATTTGCTGAACCACCTACATTTAAAACCTATATGCACTGTATGTCCCAAGAAAAAATAAAACCCACAACCTGTGTCTGTCAGCACAATGCTCCAACCAACTGAACCATCTGTACTAAAGGATGTTTTAATGCCCAGTTGATATCTGTATTGAAGGTGAAGGATGTTGTAATGCCCAGTTGATATCTGTATTGAAGGTGAAGGATGTTTTAATGCCCAGTTGATATCTGTATTGAAGGTGAAGGATGTTTTAATGCCCAGTTGATATCTGTATTGAAGGTGAAGGATGTTTTAATGCCCAGTTGATATCTGTATTGAAGGTGAAGGATGTTTTAATGCCCAGTTGATATCTGTATTGAAGGTGAAGGATGTTTTAATGCCCAGTTGATATCTGTATTGAAGGTGAAGGATGTTTTAATGCCCAGTTGATATCTGTATTGAAGGTGAAGGATGTTTTAATGCCCAGTTGATATCTGTATTGAAGGTGAAGGATGTTTTAATGCCCAGTTGATATCTGTATCAAAGGTGAAGGTTGTTTTAATGCCCAGTTGATATCTGTATTGAAGGTGAAGGATGTTTTAATGCCCAGTTGATATCTGTATCGAAGGTGAAGGATGTTTTAATGCCCAGTTGATATCTGTATTGAAGGTGAAGGATGTTTTAATGCCCAGTTGATATCTGTATTGAAGGTGAAGGATGTTTTAAAGCCCAGTTGATATCTGTATCGAAGGTGAAGGATGTTTTAATGCCCAGTTGATATCTGTATCGAAGGTGAAGGATGTTTTAATGCCCAGTTGATATCTGTATCAAAGGTGAAGGATGTTTTAATGCCCAGTTGATATCTGTATCGAAGGTGAAGGATGTTTTAAAGCCCAGTTGATATCTGTATCAAAGGTGAAGGATGTTTTAATGCCCAGTTGATATCTGTATCGAAGGTGAAGGATGTTTTAATGCCCAGTTGATATCTGTATCGAAGGTGAAGGATGTTTTAATGCCCAGTTGATATCTGTATCGAAGGATGTTTAATGCCCAGTTGATATCTGTATCGAAGGATGTTTAATGCCCAGTTGATATCTGTATCGAAGGTGAACTCACTTGAGTATCTGGTCTTCCTGCTTCGCCTGCTCCTCTGCCTGCTCCACCTCGGTCACATCCTACAGGGGAAAGGCACACACAATACATTTATCATCTCACTCATTCAATTTATACAACAACATAACTGTCTGGCTAAGTAACAGTTCTAGATTTGCCCTACAAATATACCCCCAGTTTTAAAGACATATAGCATCTAGTTTAAAACTTAACCTGAATCACTAGAAGATCTAGGATGGGTGTGACAAAAGTTGGAATAGTTAGAGTACCAAGACACTCACTAAGCTAATTTACATTAACTCAGTTTTCACACCTTTCATTAATCCTTTTCATAAAGATCTGAAACGCAATGGATATCACGGCCAAGTTCAAATTCCATTCTGGTGTCATTTCTGAATCGTTCTTGGCATGAAGTGGCACACGAGGAGTTGCCTAGTTTCATTAGCTTCGAGAAACACTTATGTAACAGGCTGAGTTCCCATCTTTCATAATACAGGCAGGTATGCAGCATACAAAAGGATGGGTGACCATCTCCATGACTAGTATTTACCACTGCATCCTGGCAGATGGAGGTGTTATACAGACCACATGAAGACCTTTACCACTGCATCCTGGCAGATGGAGGTGTTATATAGACCACATGAAGACCTTTACCACTGCATCCTGGCAGATGGAGGTGTTATACAGACCGCATGAAGACCTTTATTTACCACTGCATCCTGGCAGATGGAGGTGTTATACAGACCACATGAAGACCTTTACCACTGCATCCTGGCAGATGGAGGTGTTATATAGACCACATGAAGACCTTTACCACTGCATCCTGGCAGATGGAGGTGTTATACAGACCACATGAAGACCTTTACCACTGCATCCTGGCAGATGGAGGTGTTATACAGACCACATGAAGACCTTTACCACTGCATCCTGGCAGATGGAGGTGTTATATAGACCACATGAAGACCTTTATTTACCACTGCATCCTGGCAGATGGAGGTGTTATATAGACCACATGAAGACCTTTATTTACCACTGCATCCTGGCAGATGGAGGTGTTATATAGACCACATGAAGACCTTTACCACTGCATCCTGGCAGATGGAGGTGTTATACAGACCGCATGAAGACCTTTACCACTGCATCCTGGCAGATGGAGGTGTTATACAGACCACATGAAGACCTTTACCACTGCATCCTGGCAGATGGAGGTGTTATACAGACCACATGAAGACCTTTACCACTGCATCCTGGCAGATGGAGGTGTTATACAGACCACATGAAGACCTTTATTTACCACTGCATCCTGGCAGATGGAGGTGTTATATAGACCACATGAAGACCTTTACCACTGCATCCTGGCAGATGGAGGTGTTATATAGACCACATGAAGACCTTTACCACTGCATCCTGGCAGATGGAGGTGTTATACAGACCGCATGAAGACCTTTATTTACCACTGCATCCTGGCAGATGGAGGTGTTATACAGACCACATGAAGACCTTTATTTACCACTGCATCCTGGCAGATGGAGGTGTTATACAGACCGCATGAAGACCTTTATTTACCACTGCATCCTGGCAGATGGAGGTGTTATACAGACCACATGAAGACCTTTATTTACCACTGCATCCTGGCAGATGGAGGTGTTATACAGACTGCATGAAGACCTTTATTTACCACTGCATCCTGGCAGATGGAGGTGTTATATAGACCACATGAAGACCTTTACCACTGCATCCTGGCAGATGGAGGTGTTATACAGACCGCATGAAGACCTTTATTTACCACTGCATCCTGGCAGATGGAGGTGTTATACAGACCGCATGAAGACCTTTATTTACCACTGCATCCTGGCAGATGGAGGTGTTATACAGACCACATGAAGACCTTTATTTACCACTGCATCCTGGCAGATGGAGGTGTTATATAGACCGCATGAAGACCTTTATTTACCACTGCATCCTGGCAGATGGAGGTGTTATATAGACCGCATGAAGACCTTTATTTACCACTGCATCCTGGCAGATGGAGGTGTTATACAGACCACATGAAGACCTTTATTTACCACTGCATCCTGGCAGATGGAGGTGTTATATAGACCACATTAAGACCTTTATTTACCACTGCATCCTGGCAGATGGAGGTGTTATACAGACCACATGAAGACCTTTATTTACCACTGCATCCTGGCAGATGTAGGTGTTATACAGACCGCATAAAGACCTTTATTTACCACTGCATCCTGGCAGATGGAGGTGTTATATAGACCACATGAAGACCTTTACCACTGCATCCTGGCAGATGGAGGTGTTATACAGACCGCATGAAGACCTTTACCACTGCATCCTGGCAGATGGAGGTGTTATACAGACCACATGAAGACCTTTATTTACCACTGCATCCTGGCAGATGGAGGTGTTATATAGACCACATGAAGACCTTTATTTACCACTGCATCCTGGCAGATGGAGGTGTTATATAGACCACATGAAGACCTTTATTTACCACTGCATCCTGGCAGATGGAGGTGTTATACAGACCACATGAAGACCTTTATTTACCACTGCATCCTGGCAGATGGAGGTGTTATACAGACCGCATGAAGACCTTTATTTACCACTGCATCCTGGCAGATGGAGGTGTTATACAGACCGCATGAAGACCTTTACCACTGCATCCTGGCAGATGGAGGTGTTATACAGACCGCATGAAGACCTTTATTTACCACTGCATCCTGGCAGATGGAGGTGTTATACAGACCACATGAAGACCTTTATTTACCACTGCATCCTGGCAGATGGAGGTGTTATATAGACCACATGAAGACCTTTACCACTGCATCCTGGCAGATGGAGGTGTTATATAGACCACATGAAGACCTTTATTTACCACTGCATCCTGGCAGATGGAGGTGTTATACAGACCACATGAAGACCTTTATTTACCACTGCATCCTGGCAGATGGAGGTGTTATACAGACCGCATGAAGACCTTTATTTACCACTGCATCCTGGCAGATGGAGGTGTTATACAGACCACATGAAGACCTTTATTTACCACTGCATCCTGGCAGATGGAGGTGTTATACAGACCACATGAAGACCTTTACCACTGCATCCTGGCAGATGGAGGTGTTATACAGACCACATGAAGACCTTTACCACTGCATCCTGGCAGATGGAAGTGTTATACAGACCACATGAAGACCTTTACCACTGCATCCTGGCAGATGGAGGTGTTATATAGACCACATGAAGACCTTTACCACTGCATCCTGGCAGATGGAGGTGTTATACAGACCACATGAAGACCTTTACCACTGCATCCTGGCAGATGGAGGTGTTATATAGACCGCATGAAGACCTTTATTTACCACTGCATCCTGGCAGATGGAGGTGTTATATAGACCACATGAAGACCTTTATTTACCACTGCATCCTGGCAGATGGAGGTGTTATACAGACCGCATGAAGACCTTTATTTACCACTGCATCCTGGCAGATGGAGGTGTTATACAGACCACATGAAGACCTTTATTTACCACTGCATCCTGGCAGATGGAGGTGTTATACAGACCGCATGAAGACCTTTATTTACCACTGCATCCTGGCAGATGGAGGTGTTATACAGACCACATGAAGACCTTTACCACTGCATCCTGGCAGATGGAGGTGTTATACAGACCACATGAAGACCTTTATTTACCACTGCATCCTGGCAGATGGAGGTGTTATATAGACCACATGAAGACCTTTATTTACCACTGCATCCTGGCAGATGGAGGTGTTATACAGACCACATGAAGACCTTTATTTACCACTGCATCCTGGCAGATGGAGGTGTTATATAGACCACATGAAGACCTTTACCACTGCATCCTGGCAGATGGAGGTGTTATACAGACCACATGAAGACCTTTACCACTGCATCCTGGCAGATGGAGGTGTTATACAGACCGCATGAAGACCTTTATTTACCACTGCATCCTGGCAGATGGAGGTGTTATATAGACCACATGAAGACCTTTACCACTGCATCCTGGCAGATGGAGGTGTTATACAGACCACATGAAGACCTTTACCACTGCATCCTGGCAGATGGAAGTGTTATACAGACCACATGAAGACCTTTACCACTGCATCCTGGCAGATGGAGGTGTTATATAGACCACATGAAGACCTTTACCACTGCATCCTGGCAGATGGAGGTGTTATACAGACCACATGAAGACCTTTACCACTGCATCCTGGCAGATGGAGGTGTTATATAGACCGCATGAAGACCTTTATTTACCACTGCATCCTGGCAGATGGAGGTGTTATATAGACCACATGAAGACCTTTATTTACCACTGCATCCTGGCAGATGGAGGTGTTATACAGACCGCATGAAGACCTTTATTTACCACTGCATCCTGGCAGATGGAGGTGTTATACAGACCACATGAAGACCTTTATTTACCACTGCATCCTGGCAGATGGAGGTGTTATACAGACCGCATGAAGACCTTTATTTACCACTGCATCCTGGCAGATGGAGGTGTTATACAGACCGCATGAAGACCTTTATTTACCACTGCATCCTGGCAGATGGAGGTGTTATACAGACCACATGAAGACCTTTACCACTGCATCCTGGCAGATGGAGGTGTTATACAGACCACATGAAGACCTTTATTTACCACTGCATCCTGGCAGATGGAGGTGTTATATAGACCACATGAAGACCTTTATTTACCACTGCATCCTGGCAGATGGAGGTGTTATACAGACCACATGAAGACCTTTATTTACCACTGCATCCTGGCAGATGGAGGTGTTATATAGACCACATGAAGACCTTTACCACTGCATCCTGGCAGATGGAGGTGTTATACAGACCACATGAAGACCTTTACCACTGCATCCTGGCAGATGGAGGTGTTATACAGACCGCATGAAGACCTTTATTTACCACTGCATCCTGGCAGATGGAGGTGTTATATAGACCACATGAAGACCTTTACCACTGCATCCTGGCAGATGGAGGTGTTATATAGACCGCATGAAGACCTTTACCACTGCATCCTGGCAGATGGAGGTGTTATACAGACCGCATGAAGACCTTTATTTACCACTGCATCCTGGCAGATGGAGGTGTTATACAGACCACATGAAGACCTTTACCACTGCATCCTGGCAGATGGAGGTGTTATACAGACCACATGAAGACCTTTATTTACCACTGCATCCTGGCAGATGGAGGTGTTATACAGACCGCATGAAGACCTTTATTTACCACTGCATCCTGGCAGATGGAGGTGTTATATAGACCGCATGAAGACCTTTATTTACCACTGCATCCTGGCAGATGGAGGTGTTATACAGACCACATGAAGACCTTTATTTACCACTGCATCCTGGCAGATGGAGGTGTTATATAGACCACATTAAGACCTTTATTTACCACTGCATCCTGGCAGATGGAGGTGTTATATAGACCACATGAAGACCTTTACCACTGCATCCTGGCAGATGGAGGTGTTATACAGACCGCATGAAGACCTTTATTTACCACTGCATCCTGGCAGATGGAGGTGTTATACAGACCACATGAAGACCTTTACCACTGCATCCTGGCAGATGGAGGTGTTATACAGACCGCATGAAGACCTTTACCACTGCATCCTGGCAGATGGAGGTGTTATACAGACCACATGAAGACCTTTATTTACCACTGCATCCTGGCAGATGGAGGTGTTATATAGACCACATGAAGACCTTTATTTACCACTGCATCCTGGCAGATGGAGGTGTTATACAGACCACATGAAGACCTTTATTTACCACTGCATCCTGGCAGATGGAGGTGTTATACAGACCGCATGAAGACCTTTATTTACCACTGCATCCTGGCAGATGGAGGTGTTATACAGACCGCATGAAGACCTTTACCACTGCATCCTGGCAGATGGAGGTGTTATACAGACCGCATGAAGACCTTTATTTACCACTGCATCCTGGCAGATGGAGGTGTTATACAGACCACATGAAGACCTTTATTTACCACTGCATCCTGGCAGATGGAGGTGTTATATAGACCACATGAAGACCTTTACCACTGCATCCTGGCAGATGGAGGTGTTATATAGACCACATGAAGACCTTTATTTACCACTGCATCCTGGCAGATGGAGGTGTTATACAGACCACATGAAGACCTTTATTTACCACTGCATCCTGGCAGATGGAGGTGTTATACAGACCGCATGAAGACCTTTATTTACCACTGCATCCTGGCAGATGGAGGTGTTATACAGACCACATGAAGACCTTTATTTACCACTGCATCCTGGCAGATGGAGGTGTTATATAGACCACATGAAGACCTTTACCACTGCATCCTGGCAGATGGAGGTGTTATACAGACCACCTGAAGACCTTTACCACTGCATCCTGGCAGATGGAGGTGTTATACAGACCGCATGAAGACCTTTACCACTGCATCCTGGCAGATGGAGGTGTTATACAGACCGCATGAAGACCTTTACCACTGCATCCTGGCAGATGGAGGTGTTATACAGACCACATGAAGACCTTTATTTACCACTGCATCCTGGCAGATGGAGGTGTTATATAGACCACATGAAGACCTTTATTTACCACTGCATCCTGGCAGATGGAGGTGTTATACAGACCACATGAAGACCTTTATTTACCACTGCATCCTGGCAGATGGAGGTGTTATACAGACCGCATGAAGACCTTTACCACTGCATCCTGGCAGATGGAGGTGTTATACAGACCGCATGAAGACCTTGATTTACCACTGCATCCTGGCAGATGGAGGTGTTATACAGACCACATGAAGACCTTTATTTACCACTGCATCCTGGCAGATGGAGGTGTTATATAGACCACATGAAGACCTTTACCACTGCATCCTGGCAGATGGAGGTGTTATATAGACCACATGAAGACCTTTATTTACCACTGCATCCTGGCAGATGGAGGTGTTATACAGACCACATGAAGACCTTTATTTACCACTGCATCCTGGCAGATGGAGGTGTTATACAGACCGCATGAAGACCTTTATTTACCACTGCATCCTGGCAGATGGAGGTGTTATACAGACCACATGAAGACCTTTATTTACCACTGCATCCTGGCAGATGGAGGTGTTATATAGACCACATGAAGACCTTTATTTACCACTGCATCCTGGCAGATGGAGGTGTTATACAGACCACATGAAGACCTTTACCACTGCATCCTGGCAGATGGAGGTGTTATATAGACCACATGAAGACCTTTACCACTGCATCCTGGCAGATGGAGGTGTTATACAGACCACATGAAGACCTTTACCACTGCATCCTGGCAGATGGAGGTGTTATATAGACCACATGAAGACCTTTATTTACCACTGCATCCTGGCAGATGGAGGTGTTATATAGACCACATGAAGACCTTTATTTACCACTGCATCCTGGCAGATGGAGGTGTTATACAGACCGCATGAAGACCTTTATTTACCACTGCATCCTGGCAGATGGAGGTGTTATACAGACCACATGAAGACCTTTATTTACCACTGCATCCTGGCAGATGGAGGTGTTATACAGACCGCATGAAGACCTTTATTTACCACTGCATCCTGGCAGATGGAGGTGTTATACAGACCACATGAAGACCTTTACCACTGCATCCTGGCAGATGGAGGTGTTATACAGACCACATGAAGACCTTTACCACTGCATCCTGGCAGATGGAGGTGTTATACAGACCACATGAAGACCTTTATTTACCACTGCATCCTGGCAGATGGAGGTGTTATACAGACCGCATGAAGACCTTTATTTACCACTGCATCCTGGCAGATGGAGGTGTTATATAGACCGCATGAAGACCTTTATTTACCACTGCATCCTGGCAGATGGAGGTGTTATACAGACCACATGAAGACCTTTATTTACCACTGCATCCTGGCAGATGGAGGTGTTATATAGACCACATGACCTTTATGCATCCTGGCAGATGGAGGTGTTATATAGACCACATGAAGACCTTTATTTACCACTGCATCCTGGCAGATCCTGGCAGAGGTGTTATACAGACCGCATGAAGACCTTTATTTACCACTGCATCCTGGCAGATGGAGGTGTTATACAGACCACATGAAGACCTTTACCACTGCATCCTGGCAGATGGAGGTGTTATACAGACCGCATGAAGACCTTTACCACTGCATCCTGGCAGATGGAGGTGTTATACAGACCACATGAAGACCTTTATTTACCACTGCATCCTGGCAGATGGAGGTGTTATATAGACCACATGAAGACCTTTATTTACCACTGCATCCTGGCAGATGGAGGTGTTATACAGACCACATGAAGACCTTTATTTACCACTGCATCCTGGCAGATGGAGGTGTTATACAGACCGCATGAAGACCTTTATTTACCACTGCATCCTGGCAGATGGAGGTGTTATACAGACCGCATGAAGACCTTTACCACTGCATCCTGGCAGATGGAGGTGTTATACAGACCGCATGAAGACCTTTATTTACCACTGCATCCTGGCAGATGGAGGTGTTATACAGACCACATGAAGACCTTTATTTACCACTGCATCCTGGCAGATGGAGGTGTTATATAGACCACATGAAGACCTTTACCACTGCATCCTGGCAGATGGAGGTGTTATATAGACCACATGAAGACCTTTATTTACCACTGCATCCTGGCAGATGGAGGTGTTATACAGACCACATGAAGACCTTTATTTACCACTGCATCCTGGCAGATGGAGGTGTTATACAGACCGCATGAAGACCTTTATTTACCACTGCATCCTGGCAGATGGAGGTGTTATACAGACCACATGAAGACCTTTATTTACCACTGCATCCTGGCAGATGGAAGTGTTATACAGACCACATGAAGACCTTTACCACTGCATCCTGGCAGATGGAGGTGTTATATAGACCACATGAAGACCTTTACCACTGCATCCTGGCAGATGGAGGTGTTATACAGACCACATGAAGACCTTTACCACTGCATCCTGGCAGATGGAGGTGTTATATAGACCGCATGAAGACCTTTATTTACCACTGCATCCTGGCAGATGGAGGTGTTATATAGACCGCATGAAGACCTTTATTTACCACTGCATCCTGGCAGATGGAGGTGTTATATAGACCGCATGAAGACCTTTATTTACCACTGCATCCTGGCAGATGGAGGTGTTATACAGACCACATGAAGACCTTTATTTACCACTGCATCCTGGCAGATGGAGGTGTTATATAGACCGCATGAAGACCTTTACCACTGCATCCTGGCAGATGGAGGTGTTATATAGACCACATGAAGACCTTTATTTACCACTGCATCCTGGCAGATGGAGGTGTTATATAGACCGCATGAAGACCTTTATTTACCACTGCATCCTGGCAGATGGAGGTGTTATACAGACCACATGAAGACCTTTATTTACCACTGCATCCTGGCAGATGGAGGTGTTATATAGACCGCATGAAGACCTTTACCACTGCATCCTGGCAGATGGAGGTGTTATATAGACCGCATGAAGACCTTTATTTACCACTGCATCCTGGCAGATGGTGGTGTTATATAGACCTTTATTTACCACTGCATCCTGGCAGATGGAGGTGTTATACAGACCGCATGAAGACCTTTA
This sequence comes from Oncorhynchus clarkii lewisi, assembly GCF_045791955.1. NCBI lineage: Eukaryota > Metazoa > Chordata > Actinopteri > Salmoniformes > Salmonidae > Oncorhynchus > Oncorhynchus clarkii. The sequence goes on along the minus strand of NW_027258325.1, from coordinate 41,414 downwards.
TTTACCACTGCATCCTGGCAGATGGAGGTGTTATATAGACCACATGAAGACCTTTACCACTGCATCCTGGCAGATGGAGGTGTTATACAGACCGCATGAAGACCTTTACCACTGCATCCTGGCAGATGGAGGTGTTATACAGACCACATGAAGACCTTTACCACTGCATCCTGGCAGATGGAGGTGTTATACAGACCGCATGAAGACCTTTATTTACCACTGCATCCTGGCAGATGGAGGTGTTATACAGACCACATGAAGACCTTTATTTACCACTGCATCCTGGCAGATGGAGGTGTTATACAGACCGCATGAAGACCTTTATTTACCACTGCATCCTGGCAGATGGAGGTGTTATACAGACCACATGAAGACCTTTATTTACCACTGCATCCTGGCAGATGGAGGTGTTATACAGACCGCATGAAGACCTTTACCACTGCATCCTGGCAGATGGAGGTGTTATACAGACCACATGAAGACCTTTATTTACCACTGCATCCTGGCAGATGGAGGTGTTATACAGACCGCATGAAGACCTTTACCACTGCATCCTGGCAGATGGAGGTGTTATACAGACCGCATGAAGACCTTTATTTACCACTGCATCCTGGCAGACATCATCTGCACAGAGATAGCGGTCACGTCTGGAGTTACTATGACAATAGGAGTTGTCTTCTCCTAAACATCAAGGAATCAGATGAAGTGGTGGTAACATACAGCACATGATACAGGACACACTCATTACCACATCAGCTTTTCACTTGAGGTTTCCTTAAGGTACAATTTCTGTAGAATAACCACAGCCATGAGGTCAGCTGGGTGGCAATGCTTCCAAATCATCATCATGAAACCTGTCACCAATGCCTAGGGGAGTTATACCTGGAAATGACATTCAATTTCTGTAGAATAACCACAGCCATGAGGTCAGCTGGGTGGCAATGCTTCCAAATCATCATCATGAAACCTGTCACCAATGCCTAGGGGAGTTATACCCGGAAATGACATGGTACTCACTGAGGTTAACAGGAAGTAATGCAATGGTATGAGCTCTTTCCATGACATAGACTGAAGTGAAGGTTAGTGTTTGATAAGATTAAAGACTCTCTCAGGGAACCAATTCACTCCCTGCTGGCTTCAATGCTGCCTCTCTCTGTGCATCTCCTCTTCCTCCTTCATTACAGCCTGACTCACCACCGTCTCACTACAAAGAACATTTATTTTGTTATGAGAACTTATAGTAGCCAATCTTTTGATTATAGCTAGGTTCATTTCAGTCAACTACTCCTGCTGGGGGTCAGGCTCTGTTCAACGTTAGCTTCTAACTTCATCCTTCTAGCCAGCTAGCTACCTGGCTAATAACCAGAGCCCTTGCGCTACATAGCAGGCTAGACATCTGACTGAAGTATCAGTG
>NW_027258325.1:0-35000 GCF_045791955.1 Oncorhynchus clarkii lewisi | reverse complement strand
GAGCTTGGCCAGGCGGTCCTGGGAACCAGACACCAAGAGCTTGTCGTTGGGGGACACTGCCACGCTGTTCACATCCTGGGGCGGGAGGGGGAGAGACAGAATGAGAGAGAGATGGAAGGTTATGGGGTCAGTGGGACAGAGCAGAGATGAAAACAAAGGTGAAATTACAAAGTGACAGATGACAAATAGAAAGTGGGGTTAAAAGAAGTAGAGAGGGGTTGGAGAGGAAGGGGGTGGGCAGGGGGAGAGGATGGGGAATAGGAGGGTGAGAGACAGGGAGGAACAAGACCCACCAAACACATAGTCCTTACTTCCTTCTCAAGTATACATTTCACAGAACAGGCACCCACGTTATACATAGAAACCTCAAACCATCTGTGTTGCGAGTGCATTTGTATGACAACAATAGTTCACACAGACAAAGGAGCCCACAACAGGGGACTTTGACTTCCTTATGAGGAAAGCCTTATATATATTCCCATCACAGTGAACAAATCAAGCACCTGAGTCACCAGACAAACAGTCTTATTACTACAGCGTATCTGTCTGTTTACCGACCAGTATGGTGCACCTGTGGACGTGCTTCTAGACACGCGTTAGTGTGTGTACATGCTTGTGTGTCCTTGTGTTTGTGCGGGTTGGTATTTGTCTGTACAGGTATATGTCCTTGTGTACATGTATGTATGTATGTATGTATGTATGTGTGTACAGTTGAAGTCGGAAGTTTACATATACTTAGGTTGGAGTCATTAAAACTTGTTTTTCAACCACTCCACAAATTTATTGTCAACAAACTATAGTTTTGGCAAGTCGGTTAGGACATCTACTTTATGCATGACACAAGTAATTTTTCCAACAATTGTTTAGACAGATTATTTCACTGTATCCCAATTCCAGTGGGTCAGAAGTTTACCTGTGGATGTGTTGACTGTGTCTTTAAACAGCTTAGACAATTCCAGAAAATTATGTCATGGCTTTAGAAGCTTCTGATAGGCTAATTGACATAATTTGAGTCAATTGGAGGTGTACCTGTGGATGTATTTTAAGGCCTATCTTCAAACTCAGTGCCTCTTTGATTGACATTATGAGAAGATCATAAGAAATCAGCCTAGACCTCAGAAAAAAATGGTAGAGCTCCACAAGTCTGGTTCATCCTTGGGAGCAATTTCCAAAAGCCTGAAGGTACCACGTTCATCTGTACAAACAATAGTACGCAAGTATAAACACCATGGGACCACGCAGCCATCATACTGATCTGGAATGAGACGCGTTCTGTCTCCTAGAGATGAATGTTCTTTGGTGCGAAAAGTGCAAATCAATCCCAGAACAACGGCAAAGGAGCTTGTGAAGATGCTGGAGGAAACAGGCACAAAAGTATCTATCTCCACAGTCAAATTAGTCCTATATCGACATAACCTGAAAGGCCGCTCAGCAAGGAAGAAGTCACTGCTCCAAAACCACCATAAAAAAGCCAGACTACGGTTTGCAACTGCACATGGGACAAACATCGTACTTTTTGGAGAAACGTCCTCTGGTCTGATGAAACAAAAATAGAACTGTTTAGCCATAATGACCATTGTTATGTTTGGAGGAAAATGGGGGAGGCTTGCAAGCCGAAGAACACCATCCCAACGGTGAAGCACGGGGGTGGCAGCATCATGCTGTGGGGGTGCTTTGTTGCAGGAGGGACTGGTGCACTTCACAAAATAGATGGCATCATGAGGGAGGGAAATGATGTGGATATATTGAAGCAACATCTCAAGACATCAGTCAGAAAGTTAAAGCTTGGTTGCAAATGGGTCTTCCAAATGGACAATGACACCAAGCATACTTCCAAAGTTGTGGCAAAATGGCTTAAGGACAACAAAGTCAAAGTATTGGAGTGGCCATCACAAAGCCCTGACCTCAATACTATAGACAATTTGTGGGCAGAACTGAAAAAGTGTGTGCGAGCAAGGAGGCCTACAAACATGATTCAGTTACACCAGCTGTCAGGAGGAATGGGCCAACATTCACCCAACTTATTGTAGGAAGCTTGTGGAAGGCTACCCGAAACATCTGACCCAAGTTAAACAATTTAAAGGCAATACACTCAATTAGTATTTGGTAGCATGTAAACTTCTGACCCACTGGGAATGTGATGAAAGAAATAAAAGCTCAAATAAATCACTCTACTATTATTCTGACATTTCACATTCTTAAAATCAAATGATGATCCTATCTGACGTAAGACAGGGGATTTTTATTAGGATTAAATGTCATTGTGAAAAACTGAGTTTAAATGTATTTGGCGAAGGTGTATGTAAACTTCCGTCTTCAACTGTATGTATAATGCTTGAATGTATGTGTGTGCGCGCGCGTCATACTTTGTCGTGTGCCTTCTCTGTGACCCGGGCGGTCAGCTGGAACATGTCTCCGTCTGTTTCCGGGATGGTCTCTGGGAGATCCCACACCTTGATGGTGCAGTCCTGACTACCAGACACCACAAACGACTCCTTCATCCTGAAAGAAAGAGAGAGAGAGAGAGAGAGAGAGAAAGACCAATGTAGGATAAGAATGAAGAATTAGAATGTGCACAAGCATGAGTGTATGGATGATTAACACATTGGATATTGGCATTCCCAATACAGGAGAAACGTGCATCTACTGTGGGCCACCAGGGTCAGAACTGAGGAGACTCTGGTGTGTAGTGGTTTACCTGGAGCAGGTGATGGAGCCCACAGCGTTAGCATGGCTGCAGCCCTGGGCCACACAACACACCTGACCACTGTCTGGATCCTGTCTCCACACACGCACTGACTTATCCTGGGGGGAAAGAAAGTACAAAATATATTATATATGAGAGAGAAAGCAAGAGAGAGGGAGAGGACACGGACTTATCCTGTACAGAGAGAGAGGGGATTCTGGTTAGAGGGAGTGTGTGTATTATGTGTGTGTTTGTGCTGTTTTGCCAACTGGCATCAGTGGTTTGATTCCATCACTATTATACAGAAATTAAAACATCATACATCATCTGCAGAGGTCATTGTCACATTTGGCATAACTATGACCATTGGAGTTGGCAAAACGGCACAAACAGATCTGGGACCAGGCTAGGTAGGGTTCAATAGTATTGATTAGATGATACTGGTTAGTAGGGTGTGTGTGTAGGTATGCATGAAGGTTTTTGTGTACGTGTGGATTTCATCCAACTCTGTGGTTAACTCATGTTGACGAAAGGTTGAGGAGAGGATTCCATTTGTAAATGAGGAATGGTGAACATTCCTGATGAAACAAGGAAACCGTCAAGCTGTAGCCTCACCTTTGCACAGCTCACAAACAGGGACCCTTTCTTGAACACGTCGAGTGACAGGACGGTATCTGTGGAGGAGAAAGGAAAGGTCAACCCTTCTGAAAGGTCGAGCCAGGTGATAAAAGAGCAACTCTCAACGTCAGTCAAACCAGACCGACCAGTTACCAAGCTATCACGGTCTCTAATCCTGAATGGCAGAAACTCTGTCTGACTGCTCAGTTTATCAGGCTTCTTAAGCATCTTGTAAATACCTTCACAACTACAATTTAATTAGAATCCCTCCAAATCGCCATGGTTTAGAAAGACTTCCATAGTTTAGAAAGACTTCCATGGTTTACATACTGTATATGTTGCATGCTTGCAGGGTGTAGATATTCTACAGACCAGCTGCAGGGTGGAGATATTCTACAGACCCACTGCAGGGTGTAGATATTCTACAGACCCACTGCAGGGTGTAGATATTCTACAGACCCACTGCAAGGTGTAGATATTCTACAGACCGGCTGCAGGGTGGAGATATTCTACAGACCGGCTGCAGGGTGGAGATATTCTACAGACCCACTGCAGGGTGTAGATATTCTACAGACCCACTGCAGGGTGGAGATATTCTACAGACCGGCTGCAGGGTGGAGATATTCTACAGACCCACTGAAGGGTGGAGATATTCTACAGACCCACTGCAGGGTGTAGATATTCTACAGACCCACTGCAGGGTGTAGATATTCTACAGACCGGCTGCAGGGTGGAGATATTCTACAGACCCGCTTCAGGGTGGAGATATTCTACAGACCCACTTCAGGGTGGAGATATTCTACAGACCCACTTCAGGGTGGAGATATTCTACAGACCCACTTCAGGGTGGAGATATTCTACAGACCCACTTCAGGGTGGAGATATTCTACAGACCCACTTCAGGGTGGAGATATTCTACAGACCGGCTGCAGGGTGGAGATATTCTACAGACCGGCTGCAGGGTGGAGATATTCTACAGACCCACTGCAGGGTGTAGATATTCTACAGACCCACTGCAGGGTGTAGATATTCTACAGACCCACTTCAGGGTGTAGATATTCTACAGACCCACTTCAGGGTGGAGATATTCTACAGACCCACTGCAGGGTGTAGATATTCTACAGACCCACTGAAGGGTGGAGATATTCTACAGACCGGCTGCAGGGTGTAGATATTCTACAGACCCACTTCAGGGTGGAGATATTCTACAGACCCACTGCAGGGTGTAGATATTCTACAGACCCACTGCAGGGTGGAGATATTCTACAGACCCACTGCAGGGTGTAGATATTCTACAGACCCACTGCAGGGTGTAGATATTCTACAGACCCACTGCAGGGTGGAGATATTCTACAGACCCACTGCAGGGTGGAGATATTCTACAGACCCACTGCAGGGTGGAGATATTCTACAGACCCACTGCAGGGTGTAGATATTCTACAGACCCACTGCAGGGTGTAGATATTCTACAGACCCACTTCAGGGTGGAGATATTCTACAGACCCACTTCAGGGTGGAGATATTCTACAGACCCACTGAAGGGTGGAGATATTCTACAGACCCACTGAAGGGTGGAGATATTCTACAGACCCACTGCAGGGTGTAGATATTCTACAGACCCACTGAAGGGTGGAGATATTCTACAGACCCACTGCAGGGTGTAGATATTCTACAGACCCACTGCAGGGTGTAGATATTCTACAGACCCACTTCAGGGTGGAGATATTCTACAGACCCACTGCAGGGTGGAGATATTCTACAGACCCACTGCAGGGTGGAGATATTCTACAGACCCACTGCAGGGTGTAGATATTCTACAGACCCACTGCAGGGTGTAGATATTCTACAGACCCACTGCAGGGTGTAGATATTCTACAGACCCACTTCAGGGTGGAGATATTCTACAGACCCGCTGCAGGGTGTAGATATTCTACAGACCCACTTCAGGGTGGAGATATTCTACAGACCCGCTGCAGGGTGGAGATATTCTACAGACCCACTGCAGGGTGGAGATATTCTACAGACCCACTGCAGGGTGTAGATATTCTACAGACCCGCTTCAGGGTGGAGATATTCTACAGACCGGCTGCAGGGTGTAGATATTCTACAGACCGGCTGCAGGGTGTAGATATTCTACAGACCCACTGAAGGGTGGAGATATTCTACAGACCCACTGAAGGGTGGAGATATTCTACAGACCCACTGAAGGGTGGAGATATTCTACAGACCGGCTGCAGGGTGGAGATATTCTACAGACCCACTGCAGGGTGGAGATATTCTACAGCTGCATTGCAAGGTGCCGTTTGGGGATCAGTGTTTCACACAGCAACTCTGCCTCCTGCTGGTCAATCTTCAGAACTTCTATTCAGTGATGTACTAGATCATTTGGGTGAAATATTAACTATATGTTGTTGGCATTAATGTTACAACTGGGCTAAAGGGAGCTGCCAGATTCAAAAGAAAAGAACCAGACACTTATTCTGAGAATGTTTATTCTCAGTTTCTAACCTTTTAAAAATGTGAATTAGGTTTCCATTCCATCTTCCTACCTGGTGACCACCCCATACAGACAAGCAGAGAGGTGCTGCCGTCTGTTGGTCAGAGGACTCACCTGTGTGTCCGTAGAGGATCTTACAGCTGCTGGTGGCCAGGTCAAACACCTTGAGCTGGGAGCTGTTTGTCGCCACGACAATGTGAGTATCACCCTTGCCCAGAAACTTCACATCCAGGACCTCATCGTTGAAGCCAACAAACTGGAGGTGGAGAGAGAACATTAGAGAATAACACCAGCAACACAAAATCAAGGCTCTTGATCAAAATAAACGTTATCAGTGACCCTCCTGTTGCTGTGTGGTGAAGGAGGGCAGCTGGCAGAGACCTTGTTATCAGTGACCCACCTGTTGCTGTGTGGTGAAGGAGGGCAGCTGGTAGAGACCTTGTTATCAGTGACCCACCTGTTGCTGTGTGGTGAAGGAGGGCAGCTGGCAGAGACCTTGTTATCAGTGACCCTCCTGTTGCTGTGTGGTGAAGGAGGGCAGCTGGCAGAGACCTTGTTATCAGTGACCCACCTGTTGCTGTGTGGTGAAGGAGGGCAGCTGGCAGAGACCTTGTTATCAGTGACCCACCTGTTGCTGTGTGGTGAAGGAGGGCAGCTGGCAGAGACCTTGTTATCAGTGACCCCCCTGTTGCTGTGTGGTGAAGGAGGGCAGCTGGCAGAGACCTTGTTATCAGTGACCCTCCTGTTGCTGTGTGGTGAAGGAGGGCAGCTGGCAGAGACCTTGTTATCAGTGACCCTCCTGTTGCTGTGTGGTGAAGGAGGGCAGCTGGCAGAGACCTTGTTATCAGTGACCCACCAGTTGCTGTGTGGTGAAGGAGGGCAGCTGGCAGAGACCTTGTTATCAGTGACCCTCCTGTTGCTGTGTGGTGAAGGAGGGCAGCTGGCAGAGACCTTGTTATCAGTGACCCACCTGTTGCTGTGTGGTGAAGGAGGGCAGCTGGCAGAGACCTTGTTATCAGTGACCCACCTGTTGCTGTGTGGTGAAGGAGGGCAGCTGGTAGAGACCTTGTTATCAGTGACCCACCTGTTGCTGTGTGGTGAAGGAGGGCAGCTGGCAGAGACCTTGTTATCAGTGACCCACCTGTTGCTGTGTGGTGAAGGAGGGCAGCTGGCAGAGACCTTGTTATCAGTGACCCACCTGTTGCTGTGTGGTGAAGGAGGGCAGCTGGCAGAGACCTTGTTATCAGTGACCCACCTGTTGCTGTGTGGTGAAGGAGGGCAGCTGGTAGAGACCTTGTTATCAGTGACCCACCTGTTGCTGTGTGGTGAAGGAGGGCAGCTGGTAGAGCAGTATGTTATGTTCTGCTGTGACTGTGGCCAGCCTTAGGGAGGAGGGCAGGGGGAGGCAGTAGGTGAGGCTCCGGGGGTCTCCATACTCCTCTCCCCCCTCTTCGGAGCCCCCCGCGGAGGGAGCGGAGGGGAGCGTCTGGGCGAACACACAGCGGGCCGAGCTGGCATCCCACACCCTCAGCACACCTGGAGAGAGAGAATCCCTTTAGTGAGGGTCTTTGATTGGGCTTTCTCCCTGTGTTGTTTGGGCTAACTATAAAATGATGATCATCTCTGATTGGCTGCTAAAACTATACACTAGTCTTATTCAGTATTATCTAGCTATATTGGTGGGCAGTGGGCCGACTCCTCCACATGCATCCACCATCTAGCCTGGGGATTGGTGGAGTAAGAGAAGACACTGATCTGAGTCAGCTTTGCATTTTCCCCCACTAATGGTTAAGGTTAGGGAAGCTGATCCTAGATCTGTACCTAGGGGCAACTTCACACAGGAGCGGGCCTGTAAGCATATACCTTTGCTGCCTGCTGTGATGAAGTGGATCTCTTTAGTTTTCACCCCGATCTCAGAGAAATCTTCGTCCTCAGGGAGCAGCACAACACTCTCCACAGCCTGGCGAGGGAAGCAACGCATTTCATGCAATTAGGCTGATGATACACCAATCAACTTTTAGTTGCAAAAGCCATTCTAAAACAACTCTGGAAGAAAGTAGAGTATGAGAGTTTACCTCATAGACGGGCACTGTCCTCCTGGCAGTCCTGCTCTTCAGATCCCACACTGTGCAGATCTTATCCCTGCCAGAGCTGCAATCAAACAACCATCCAACATTCAGCTAGCTCGCAATGAACTGATCATCTGTGATGAGGTCTAAAGCTATGGTTTTTAACCTGTGGTCTGTGGGGGTACTGCAGGTGAGCCGCAAAATAAATGTTCAAAAATAAAATCTGCGACTCCACGAATGGTGGTCCTCAAGAGCTTAGATGGTGATTTGATGGTCCCCGGAATGGAAAAGGTTTGGAACCACTGGTCTAGAGTAGTTCCAAACACTAAATTGACACATGAATTGAATATCTTGGACAACACTACACCAATAGCTCACCGTGTTGTTTTGGCTATGTTAGGTAGGTACTAGGTATAGCCTGGTACCAGATCTGCAAGTGCCGTTTTGCCAAATGGCATCAGTGGTTTCTTTCAGCACGATTTTTCAGAAATGAAAACCCAAACAGATCTGAGACCAGGGTATGATAGGTGTCAGAAGGCAGGTTTCCATTGACCCAGGTTTATTCAACAATAGCAATGTGGCAAAACATATATATTATTGCGACATGTATAATGGAAAGGGCAGATATGAGACTATTTCTGAAGATGAACCAAAACAAATATCAGTTTGACTGGGATAGATTGTTCTTTATTGCAACAAATTATGGAAACTGTGTTTTTTAAATAAATGAAGATTGACAAATAATTCCGAAGGTACTTTTTTGGTTTGACGTCATTACGTCCAGTTGTTTTTAAATCGACACAAGATAGTTAAATGGAAACGCACCCTAGCAGGCAATCATCGCATCTATTTTCTATGTAAACTTTCTAAATGTCAACAACAAAAAGGTGAATGGAAACCTAGCCAGAGAGTGGTAGGAGCTGTCAGCTCAGCTGTCCTACAGTAATAGCAGGTTTAGATCTAGGTCTGCTCTACTGTAAAGCTCTTTCTAACAACTGTTGATGTAAAAAGAGATTGACTGATTGTTACAGTACCTGACCATGGAGGCTCCATCGGGAGTGAAGGCCAGGGAGGTGACAGGGCTGTAGTGGCTCTGCAGCACGCACAGACACTGGCTGGAGCGCAGGTCCCACATCCTGATGCCACAGTCTGACGCAGAGGAGAAGAGCTGCAGTAGACTTATGTCTGGGTGGAACTCCACCAGGCTGCAGGGCAGGAGGAGGACAACGTGAGTGTTTGAGACCATTGCAGTCAGACTGCGCTTAATCACTGATCTACAAACCACATTGCATCCATAATAACTACTCATTATATAATTAAGAATAACAATTATGTGGCTTGCCTTGATTAAATTGATCCCCTCAAACATGCTGAATCATAATATCAAATATTAATTTCCACACGTCAAACTAGCAACTAGATTTAAGTCATGTCTTGTTGTCAATGTATCAACTTATCGAAGGCACCTACATCTACAAGGGTTTGTCCAGTTTCTGAGGAATAGATCTCATTTATAAACCATGAGATAAATTGACCCGCGCAAGTATTCATAAAGCGTCTCAGAGTAGGTGTGCTGATCTAGGATCAGGTCCCCCCCTATTCATGTGATCTTATTCATGATTTCCAGAGTAAAGAGGTGGTTCAGAGTAAAGAGGTGGTCAGTAACTTACTGTACGACCCCAGAGGAGCCCTTCAGGTTGTGCGTACAGTACTGCTTCACCACATCCCACAGCTTTATGGTGCCATCACAGCCTCCTACACACCAACAAGATGACAGACTCATATTACAGACAGGAAGTACAAGGTGAAATCTCAGAGTACCCATTTAAAGTGGGAGCATTTGATTGAGCGCAGTCAATGTTGTTTTGGGTATAACAGGTAGGTATAATAACTAGGCAGTGTTCATTTCGTCAACAAAAATAGTGACTAAAATATTCATCAAACACCTATTTTTCAGTGGCAATTGGCGAGACTGTAACTGACTAAATAGATCCAGAAAAAAATATAACTCAACGAAAATTATTTATCATCTCAGATGACTAAAACGAGACAAGACTAAATTCTCTCTGTAACTAAGATTGGACTACTAAGTGAACTGGACAAGAGCTTTAGAAAGATTGTGCTTATCACTGAAAAGCTCTCAATCAATTTTAGCTAGATGTTGCTACTCTTTGGCTCTCTGCGCTTATGTGTCTGATTGCACATGACATACAAAACAATAGCTATGTAGGCTAAATTAGGAATTTACATGGCCAAATAATTGTTATACAGCACATTCGGCAAGTGACCTTTTCCACATGTCGTTACGTTATAGTCTTATTCTAAAAATGACTAAATAAAACATCTCAACAATCTACACACATTACCCTATAATGACAAAGTGAAAAAAGGGTTAAGAACTGCTTGCTAATATTTACATAAGTACTCAGACCATTTGCAATGAGACTCGAAATTGCACGTAGGTGCATCCTGTTTCCATTGATCATCCTTGAGATGTTTCTACAACTTGGAGTCCACCTGTGGTAAATTCAATTGATTGGACATGATTTGGAAAGGCACACACCTGTCAACATAAGGTCCTACTGTTGACAGTGCATGTCAGAGCAAAAACCAAGCCATGAGGTCGAAGGAATTGTCCATAGAGCTCCAAGACAGGTTTGTGTCGAGGCACAGATCTGGGGAAGGTCCTCAATAACACAGTGGCCTCAATCATTCTTAAATGGAAGAAGTTTGAAACCACCAAGACTCTTCCTAGAGCTGGCCGCCCAGCCAAACTGAGCAATCGGGGGAGAAGGACCTTGGTCAGGGAGGTGACCAAGAACCCAGTGATCACTCTGACAGAGCTCCTGAGTTCCTCTGTGGAGATGAAAGAACCTTCCAGAAGGACAACCATCTCTGCAGCACAGCCATTATTGTAATGTCCAAACGGAAGCCACTCCTCAGTAAAAGGCACACAACAGCCTGCTTGGAGTTTGCCAAAAGGCACCTAAAGGACTCTGACCATGAGAAACAAGATTCTCTGGTCTGATGAAACAAGGGTCAACTCTTTGGCCTGAATGCCAAGCGTCAACACTGGAGGAAACCTGGCACCATCCCTACGGTGAAGCATGATGGGGGCAGCATCATGCTGTGGGGATGTTTTTCAGTGGCAGGGAGTGAAAGACTAGTCAGGATCGAGGGGAAGATGAACGGAGCAAAGTACAGAGAGATCCTTGATGAAAACCTGCTCCAGAGTGCTCAGGACCTCAGACTGGGGCAAAGGTTCACCTTCCAACAGGACAACGACCCTAAGTACACAGCCAAGACAACACAATGTCTGAATGTCCTTGAGTGGCCCAACCAGAGCCCAGACTTGAAACCGATCTAACATCTCTGAAGAGATCTGAAAATAGCTGTGCAGCAACACTCCCCACCCAACCTGACAGAGCTTGAGAGGATCTGCAGAGAAAAATGGGAGAAACTCCCCAAATACAGGTGTGCCACGCTTGTAGAGTCCTACCCAAGAAGACCAGACGCTGTAATCGCTGCCAAAAGTGCTTCAACCCAATACTGAGTAAAGGGTCTGAATACTTATGAATATGGAATGGTTCAGTTTTGTATTTTTAATATATTTGCAAACATTTCTAAACCTGTTTTTGCTTTGTCATTATGTGGTTTTGTGTGTAGATTGAGGAATAAAAACGATTTAATCAATTTTAGGATAAGGCTGTATCATAAAAAGTCAAGGGGTCTGAATACTTTCCGAAGGCACTGTCCACTTATGTTTGTCATTTTTCTGCTGTTGGGAAGAGAATGACGTCATACAGAAAAATGTTGGTAGGACAAGGCTGTGTATGTTTGTTCACATGGAAGTCAGTGATTTATGTTTACTGTAGGTTTGAGGCAATACAAATGTGATGTGACAAAATGAAAGGGCATTTAGTGGACTAAAATGGCCCACTGTTTTAGTTCTTTTGACAATAATTAGACTACAACATTATTCAAATGGTAAAATGTAACTAAGACAATTATATTTTAGTCAAAATGACAGACTAAAATACTCTAAAAGATTGCCAAAATGAACACTGTTACTAGATATAGCCTGGTACCAGATCTGTAAGTGCTTCTTGCCAACTGGCATCAGTGGTTTCTTTCAGCACGATTATTCTGAAATTATAACGATATACATCATCTGCATAGACCAGGCTAGGGTTTGATGGGTGTGGGACAGATCTGGGACCAGGCTAGGGTATGATGGGTGTGGGAAGTTATCCTATGAGGTCGATCCGCTCACCTGTGGCCAGGAGCGTGGCGGTGGGGTCAAAGGTCATGCTGGCAATGGGCACATTGTGGATGGCCCTCCAGGAGCGTGTGCACTGGGCCTGCTTCCAGTCCCATTGCTTCAGCAGCAGAGCCTTGCTGGCTGTTACCAGGATCTAGGGAGGGAAGGAGGAATGGATGGAGAGAAAGGGTGAGGGGGGAGGAAAGGGGAATAAAGGTGTCCCCATGCTTCCCAGCTGAAACAGTTTGTGCATATATTATGACAACATTTTTGTGACGTTTTTGTTTGTTTTGCACTTCGGTAGTCTTTTTTTGGGGCTGTTCGGGCACACAACATTTTTTCTGGCGGCAAGCTGAAGTTCGGAGGTGAAGTCTTCAGCCCTTCGTCGATGATCAGTCAAGAGTAGGGATTCTTCAAGAAAGTCTAGAAAGTCTAGAAAGTCATTCAAGGAGTGACGACTTGTTTTCATGAAAAAGGCGACAGCCGAACTGAAGCACGCTGATGCCTTAAGGTAGTCAAACTAAGTACCGAGTGTGACACTAAGGCTGTGTTTTCACGGGCAGCACAATTCTGATATTTTTAAGAGTAAATTGGTTTCTTGACCAATCTGATCAGATCTTTTTAGACCAATTGGGCAAAAGATCAGAACTGGGCTGCCTGTGTAAATGCAGCCGTAGGTCTGGAACAGCCCATCATATTATGTCAAATGTTTTACCTCATCATCAAGGCTGAGGGCGAATGATGTAATGTCCTCCTGATCATCCTGCAATTACAACAGTGATGGAAATGAAAATCTGTACAAACATTAAATTAATGTCTGAACTAGCTGCACACGAGTGTTGAGAGAGAGAGAGAGAGAGAGAGACAGTCTCACCTGTTCAATACTGTGAACAATCTTCCCTGTAACGATTTGCAAGACGTTGACACGTGTGCCACACGTACAAAATATGAATTTCTCATCTTTACTGATCTGTAACGTAGGAAAACATATTGAGATACCATAACATATCTGTCAACGGTATAGCTAGTTAATTATAGCTACAGTAACGTTAGTTGGCTAGCTAACTGTTTTACAGATGGAGGTAACTATCAGTGATAAATAACTTACCTGTACTTTTCCTCCCTTGTAGAATGGTTCGATAGTGCTGGAAACAGCATAGCTACATGAAGAAGAAAGAAAAAACAACGGCAATTTAGCAAGAAGATAGCTCAGATTTGCCCGGCGTTAGCTATCTAGCTAGCTGGCTATCCACGTGAAGTGCGTTCGACTTACTTGGTCTTGAACTGGAGATTGCTTTTTGCCATCTTGCTTTGGAAGACGTGAGTAAACCCCCACAATTTGCAGTTTAAGGACAGCTGAACTGATTTAGATCACTTGTTGTTAGAATTCATTAGCTTCGATCAACAAAATCCCCACATGTGTTGTTCAAGAGGTGGCTTTCGGTCTCTCACATTGTACGTCATATGACAGCGAGCGTGGAAAAAAAACGCACGACAGGGTGATTGGCTAGAATGCACAGCCGAACGTTTTGGGCTTCTTTGCAGTAAGAAGTTCACCGAGGAAAAAACTCAATACATGTTAAACCATTTTATATTCTATGTGTTTTCTGCACCATACACAGAAAGATACAATTATACTGAATATAAATGTATACATAGGGTGCATTTCATTGATGTAATACAAATAAAATGATGAACAAACTGCCAAATGTCCCACACCTGTAACCGTTGACAATACAATCGAGAAGAGATGATAATAGAGAGTAAACACCTATTGAAAACGACAAAAAGTTCTTATTCACAGCTAGGGGACTGACGACTGGTGCTAGAACAGGAGGGAAACGACACGGTCTATTACAATTTAGCCCAGTTCCGTGCTTTATATAATTTAGAGGTTTTTGAATATGTCAGTGCGCATGGTCACTCCTTTATGTTACGACAGGAATGTTCATCTGTGTGTGTGTTCTCTGAGTTGCCTCCATGAGTCTGTATGATACGTTAATAGACAACAGGAATGGATACTTGCTGAACAGAGGTGATTATTATGGTGAGTAAATAACTTAATAACTATATTTGTAACTTGAGCAATCAAAGGTTTAGTATGTTATTGACAATAGGTGTAAATTATTTATCAAATATTTTCTGTTATAATATAAAATGTTTGTATTATTTCATGGCTATGTTGTTTTACTATTCGTTTTGATTTATAACTCTTTGCAAAGATTGAACGGCATTTGTCAAACTGTGATGTTTGCGGGGCAGACATTCCCCTTTCCTTATGTTTAAAAACAGAGCCACTACCAAAATATACTTGTGCTCTGAAAGCCACTACCAAAATATACTTGTGCTCTGAAAGCCAGTACCAAAATATACTTTTGCTCTGAAAGCCACTACCAAAATATACTTGTGCTCTGAAAGCCACTACCAAAATATACTTGTGCTCTGAATGCCACTACAGAAAAGATTCATGACAAGCTGAACATTTAAAACGTTCTTAATTATTTCATGTCATTCCTAGTTATGAGAATAAACAGAACTGGGTTTTTTTTAGTCACATGGTCTGTCTCATATTATGACGTTCCAGAAGAAGTCTATTGTCACTGCTCATGGGTGACACTGAATTGTTGACATTATTATGGGCTGGTGGTGGCCCTTTCTTTAGGCTAAATATTCATTATTACAAACCAGAATTATATACTTTCTCAGATTGTAACATACATACTTCTGTATTCTGCTCTAGTCTCAGTGCACTTTTGTGCTCTGGATAAAATAATCTGTGAAATGCATTTTGCGTTAAAAAAAGAGAGAAGAAGAACCTATCAATATAAAGTATAAATAAAGTAAAGACACTTTTCTGTAACTGTTGTGTTCAGGCCGACCCGGACATGTCTTCACAGAGTGGGGGTCATGATGTGGAGCTGTTCGTAGAGACCCCAGACTATGACCTGATCTGCACCATTTGCCAGGGGGTCCTCAGGTGCCCAGTAAGAGCTGCATGCCACCACATCTTCTGCAAGAAATGCATTTTACAATGGCTGAAGAGGTACTGCCTGTGCCTCATCACAAGCAAACATTATTGTGTCCACAGATCATGATTGGATGAAGAGACAGTTTCCCAGACAGTTTCTCCATTGAAATAGCTTCATAGTCCCACTGTCCCAAAATGTCTAAAATTCACATTGTCGTAGTATAGGCCTATAGTAATAGTTATTAGTATATTTGTTACTACTGTAGCCTAAATTTAAACCGATGATGACAATTTGTGAGTGAAGATGATTCATTATTGTTCTTGAGGTGCAGACAGCAGACCTGCCCCTGCTGCAGAAAGCCTGTCAACCAGAGCTTGATATTTGTGATGTTCAAGCTAAGCAAGGTGATCGGTCGCCTAAAGATCAAGGTAAGTAAATGTTTTGTTAGAGAAAAAACACACACTTGGAGCAACCTAATCTCTTGCAGCAAACTTCTGCTTACTTGCCCCATGGGTGTGTTCATGCTTAATCTCATAGAGCCAGATGCGTGTGCCTCTGAATATTGCATATACTCCGACAGACTGGCACACAAGATTAGCACATGCTAACTTGGTAAGTAAGTATTAATGGATCATCAGATACTCTTGTTAAAAGCTGGCATTAAATATGTAACAATCGCTTTGTTAAATAAAAAGTTACTGAAAAGTCACCAGATTACTCTTTGACCAAATTGAGATCAGGAGCATCCTGTTTCCATTGATCATCCTTGAGATGTTTCTACAATGTGATTGGATTCCACCTGTGGTAAATTCAATTGATTGGACATGATTTGGAAAGGCACACACCTGTCTATATAAGTTCCCACAGTTGACAGTGCATGTCAGAGCAAAAACCAAGCCATGAGGTTGAAGGAATTGTCCGTAGAGCTCCAAGACAGGATTGTGTCGAGGCACAGATCTGGGGAAGGGTACCAACAAAATTATGCAGCATTGAAGGTCCCCAAGAACACAGTGGCCTAGATCATTCTTAAATGGAAGAAGTTTGGAACCCCCTAGACTCTTTCTAGAGCTGGCCGCCCAGTCAAACTGAGTAATCAGGGGAGAAGGGCCTTGTTCAGGGAGGTGACCAAGAACCCGATGGTCACTCTGACAGAGCTCTAGAGTTCCTCTGTGGAGATGGGCAAACCTTCCAGAAGGACAACCATCTCTGCAGCACTCCACCAATCATACCTTTATGGTAGTGGCCAGACAGAAGCCACTCCTCAGAAAAGGGCACATGATAGCCCGCTTGGAGTTTGCTCAAAGGCACCTAAAGGTAATGAGAAACAAGATCCCATGGTCTGATTAAACGAAGATGGAACTCTTTGGCCTGAATGCCAAGCTTCACATCTG
Source organism: Oncorhynchus clarkii lewisi (assembly GCF_045791955.1). Classification (NCBI taxonomy): domain Eukaryota; kingdom Metazoa; phylum Chordata; class Actinopteri; order Salmoniformes; family Salmonidae; genus Oncorhynchus; species Oncorhynchus clarkii. The sequence goes on along the minus strand of NW_027258325.1, from coordinate 18,509 downwards.
GAGGTAACCTGGCACCATCCCTATGGTGAAGCATGGTGGTGGCAGCATCATGCTGTGGGTATGTTTTTCAGCGGCAGGGACTAGGAGACTAGTCAGGAAAGATGAACGGAGCAAAGTGCGGAGATACCTGATGACAATCTATTCCAGAGCGCTCAGGACCTCAGAGTGGGGAGCAGGTTCACCTTCCAACAGGATAACGACCCTAAGCACACAGCCAAGAAAACATAGAAGTGGCTTTGGGACAAGTCTCTGAATGTCCTTGAGTGGCCCAGCTAGAGCCCGGACTTGAAAACGATCAAAGATCTCTGGAGAGACTGGAAAATAGCTGTGCAGCGATGCTCCCCATCCAACCTGACAGAGCTTGAAAGGATCTGCAGAGAAGAATGGGAGAAACTCCCCAAATACAGGTGTGCCAAGCTTGTAGTGTCCTACCCAAGAAGACTTGATGCTGTAATCGCTACCAAAGGTGCTTCAACTAAGTAAAGGGTCTGAATACTTATGTAGATGTGATATTTATTTATTTTTATTATAAATGTGCAAAAATTTTGAAAAAACAGTTTTTGCTTTGTCATTATGGGGTATTGTGTGTAGCTTGATGGGGGGGGGAACAATTTAATCAATTTAGAATAAGGCTGTAATGTAACAAAATGTGGAAAATGCCAAGGGGTCTGAATACTTTCCGAATGCACTGTACTCCTTACCCTTTGACCTCTGCCCTTCTCTCCCCCATCTTTTCCCCCAGTGTAAAAACAAGGTCCGTGGCTGCCCGCATACCTTAGCCCTGTCAGAGCAGTACTGCCACAGCATGAGCTGCCTGTTCGAGCTCATTCCCTGCCCCTACCAGGGCTGCCGTGCCCAGCTCCTCCGCAGGGACCTGGATGCCCACGCCAGGCACTGTGAGCACTGGAGCCAACCCTGCCACATGGGCTGTGGCACCGTGCTGTCCCACCGCACCCAGGCCAAGCACAACTGCTACAGGCAGCTGAGGCATGAGTACGAGGCCAGGCAGAGGAACCACCGGGCCATCGCAGCAGCCCTCCAAAGGAAGATGAGGAGGATGCAGAGCACCATGGCCGACATGAAGAGGCAGATCGGCCTGATATGTGAGAGCCTGGAGGTCATGGACGAACTGGAGGAGGTGGAAGAGGAGGACCTGGGTGAAACCAGTGGGAGTTTCAGTAGCAGTAACAGCAGCTCCTGAGTCCTGATGCAATGTATTTATAAAAATGACTCCCACACACAATTATCTCTGACACTTGAACTGTTTAGGACTATGCAGATTTTAATTTTATTCCTAGCACTAAGTATGAAAGACCTGTGGAAATTTAATTTTCAGGGATGGACTGCTTCAAATAGCACATTTAGTCATAATTGCTTTGAGGGTGTGTTGATATTGAAACTTCATATTTCATTTGAAAATGTATAAAGTTAGAACAATTTTGAACTATGTCTTTTAACATTTTGATTTGTAAAGGATGATATATTTTACAAATAAAGTCAGCAACCTTTAACCTGTGTGATTTGTTGTGTTATATCATTATGTATATGCACATTCTACATGTGACAATAAAAACAAATGTTTCACCTGTTTGCATGAAATGTTACTTCCAGGGGGTCCAATGTTGGCCCTTTCTGGCTATAATAAACCACTGCAACTATTTATATATTCCATATGGAACAAAGCTCACCAACCACAGCAACATGCAATTCCATAATAAGACATACAACTCCGATGTTTGTATGCAAGTCAGTATATTTCAAAAAAGTCAGTATATTTCAAAATATTAAATAGAATCCAAAAGTTTAATCATACAGATTACAGGGTGTAGAAAATATCGCGAGGTTTGCCCTCATATAAATGCAAACGAAACCAGGCTAGGGCCTTCTTCCTGTTATACAGAACACGTAAGTAACATGTCGAACAATTCTTTATTCAATGAAATCCACAAGCATCTCTGTGATCTCATTACAGACTTCACTGTTTGATGGCAGAAATCCTTAATTGTACTGTTAACAGTTGATTTAGAACCAAATTGAAAAATGTTTAGGCAATTAATGATAGTTGTGAATGACTGAAGGTAACACAAGTTCCTAGTTAGCGCACATGGCTACAATACAAAATATCGATGTGGTACTCGTTATGTTTACTGTACAATATATAAATGTACCGTTCAGAAACCCTAACGATGCGACGCCGTTCATTACGTGCATGTTTATCCTATAATATTTCATTCGCTAGCCAGTGCGCTAAGCAATTCCACGAGCCATGATGTTGATTGGGCCTTGGTGACGTGAATTTAGGTAGCTCATCGTTACTTATTCTGCCGTTTAATCCTTATTCAACAGCAAATGGCGGACAACGCCGGTGGAGAACGTGGAGGTTTCCGTGGAGGGTTTGGCAGTGGCGACCGGGGTCGTGGTCGTGGACGCGGTAGAGGCCGTGGTCGCGGTCGTGGACGCGGTGCCAGGGGCGGCAAGTCCGAGGACAAGGAAGTGAGTTGACATCCTTGAGCCCTTGTTTTTCTTTCTGGTCACAATGAAGGCGATTACGAATGAAGACTAAACTGGCCTGAGTGACGTTGCATGTGCAATATGTTGGGTTTTATATTAATTCATAATTCAAGTGATGCTTAGTCTGACTTTGAAACCCTACATAAGTTGATTCTGCAGACCTTTGTCAGCAAGGCTTGGCCTGGAGTGGCTTAGTTCTTTCCTGTAGTGTCTGCTAGAGAGAACTGAGATGGTTTGAGGCCCTGCTGTGTCTCTTCCATGGCAAGGTTATAGGTATATCTCAGACAACTAATAGTTGGTGGTCCTGTGGCTCAGTAGTTGAGAGCATGGAGTTTGCAGGGTTGGGTTTGATTCCCACTTGCGTGAGAAAAAACCCTTCTCATGTGCCACATGTGTCGCTTTGTTTACTCTCTACTAAATGTTTAAAAATATATATTTTTGAAATTCATATGAATGTTTCTCTATCAGTGGGTGCCAGTGACAAAGCTGGGCCGCCTTGTTAAGGACATGAAGATCAAGTCTCTGGAGGAGATCTATCTCTACTCCCTGCCCATAAAGGTAAATGACAACTTAATGGTTTCCATAGCTATACATGTTAAACTAAAAGCACTATGAGCAGTTCACTCATATGGTGTGTTTATAATAGTTTTGTTTCCATCCTGCCTCTTCTGAAAGTGTTTTCTCATGTTATAGGAGTCTGAGATCATTGACTTCTTCCTGGGGTCCTCGTTGAAAGATGAGGTGCTGAAGATTATGCCTGTCCAGAAGCAGACCAGGGCTGGCCAGCGCACCAGGTTCAAGGCCTTTGTTGCCATTGGTGACTACAACGGCCATGTGGGCCTAGGGGTGAAGTGCTCCAAGGAGGTGGCCACTGCCATTCGAGGAGCCATCATCCTGGCAAAGCTGTCCATTGTGCCTGTGAGGAGGGGATACTGGGGGAACAAGATCGGCAAGCCCCACACCGTGCCATGCAAGGTGACTGGTCGTTGTGGCTCCGTCCTGGTGCGTCTGATCCCTGCGCCCCGTGGTACTGGCATCGTGTCTGCCCCTGTGCCCAAGAAGCTGCTCACAATGGCTGGTATCGACGATTGCTACACCTCGGCCAGGGGCTGCACTGCCACTCTAGGCAACTTCGGTAAGAAACCTACACTGTGTTTGACAAATTTTCAATGGTGTTTTAATGGGTATTATCAGTGCCGCCGCATCCCCCTCCTAGCTCTGCTCAGCTTCACCCATAAGTGGTATAGTTGTCGTTAATCAGGAGGTAAACTAACGAGTATGGTAATGCACGGCAGAAAGACTTCCTAATAGTCTCTTCTGTTCCCCCTTTCTGTGCTCAACATCCAGCCCCAGTCACTACAGTAGCCTAGTTGGGTACATAAAAGTGAATTGATACTAAGTGTTTGTCTTTACAGCCAAGGCTACCTTTGATGCCATCTCCAAGACCTACAGCTACCTGACCCCTGATCTGTGGAAGGAGACGGTCTTCACCAAGTCTCCTTACCAGGTCAGTTCTAAAGCCTTGATTCCCTCCACATTCATGATATCGGGTTTATAAAGCCCTTTTCCGTGTCTCATTGTAAGGATGGGAACAAAGTAAATGTTGCCTTTGTATTGCCCGTTCATGGTCTCAAAAGTGAATGGGTTACTGAAGGAGGCATACAGTAATTATTGTGGTTGTCTTTGAGGGGTGCGCACCGAATCCTTTCAATTCGATTAACTGCAACACAACTGTAGCGAGACATGATAGATCTAATATACAAATGGGCAGTCTAGATCTGTGATATATTAAACACTAACAGACCTGGTTCTTATTCACAAATCAAAACTTGGTTAAGTATGTTATTGACATTAAGGAACTTGGATGTGTGAAAGTGTCAATTTTGTGTCCTGCAGGAGTTCACTGATCACCTGGCCAAGACCCACACCAGGGTGTCTGTGCAGAGGACGGCCGCAGCTGTCCCGGCATCCTCCTAAACACTTTTGTACAGTGGATTAAATAAAGGGTTTAACACCATTACTGTCTCCTAAAACTGATGTGCTGTAATGTGGCTATAATATGAATCAGGATGTAAGATGCTGCTGGCTAGCTAGATCATGTGACGGCAATAAGATCAAACTCTATTTTGGGCATTCTGACACCATGGTTAATTATTACTTCAGGTAATGAGGACTTCAAGGCTCAAGACTCCTTCAAATCTGGATTTAACCAGCACTGCTCTTAACCCCCAGTCTTCCCTAAAAATCTGATATTTAGACCTTGGAGACAAGGTCAGCATGGACTTGAGTGCAGTAAGTGTTTAGGACTACCTTACTGCTGTATCCCACAAGTTTTGTAAGTTAGTGGTGAATTTCTAGCAAATTAAACAAAGACCAGGGAGATTTTCCATGATATGGAGCAATGAAGTTGCTCCATAATAAGTTTTTTTTTTTACCCCTTTTTCTCCCCAATTTCGTGGTATCCAATTGTGGTAGTAGCTACTATCTTGTCTCATCGCTACAACTCCCGTACGGGCTCGAGAGACGAAGGTTGAAAGTCATGCGTCCTCCGATACACACCCCGAACCAAGCCGCACTGCTTAACACAGCGCGCATCCAACCCGGAAGCCAGCCGCACCAATGTGTCGGAGGAAACACTGTGCACCTGGCAACCTTGGTTAGTGTGCACTGCGCCCGGCCCGCCACAGGAGTCACTGGTGCGCGATGAGACAAGGATATACCTACTGGCCAAGCCCTCCCTAACCCGGATGACGCTAGGCCAATTGTGAGTCGCCCCACGGACCCGAGTTAAATCTCTGGCCAGACTTGACAAAGGCCATCTAGCAATGATCGATAAACTTGACAGGGCTTGAAAAATAAAAAAAAATGCAAATATTGTGCAAAGCACTTACCCAGAAAGACTCACTGCTGAAGTGGATTTTAGCGTACTATAAACTGGTTATATCTGAATGCTGACAGCTGTGGTAAATTGTAGCGTATACCATGGTTGGTAACCAGTTTAAGAGTAAGACACCTTGGGAGGTTTGGTATATATCCAATATACCACGGCTAAGGGCTGTATCCAGGCACTGCGTTGTGATAAATACAGCACTTAGCCATGTGTTAATAATGTAGGTTTTTAAAACCTGTTTTCATTATGGGGCCCTACGTGTAAATGGTTGAAATGCATTTAATCCAGTTTAAATTCAGGCTGTAACCATACTCTGACTTATTCCACATCAATACTTTCTGAAGGCGCTGGCTAAAAGCACCAATGCTCTTGCATCTCATTACAAGCTTTGGTTTTTCCATTTAAGGTTGAGCATCAGCACATAGGGCATGCTGATTGGTGTCACCTCATTAGCATGTTACACCTGTGCTAGTTGCCATCACATTAGTGGGAAGGTGTTACACTTGTGCTGGCTCAGGTGCTATTTTAAGAGTGACTGGCCCAGTGGTCTTGATGGAAAAATCTGAAACCATTTTGAATTAATTGAAAAACCATCTTTCTTTTAGAATCAAACTATGAATATCTGAGATGTGCTATCATGTAGATTTAATCATGGCTGCATATTTCACAACGCTGGACTTGAATTCGACCAAGATGAATCCCAAATGAGTCAGATTTCTTGTATTCTGTGTCCCCTTGAAATTAGAATATTCAAGACTTTTCCACTCAGACCCCAATGCGTTTTGATCAAGTGAGAATCAATCAAATACATTGAGATTCAGTACTACTTGTACTTGCAGTGTACTTGCAGCCCAGTGGGACTAGACCACAACAGTTCCTATTCAAGAATGGTTTGAGTTCTGGAGATGGCTAAAAACTGCTGGAGTCAAGGGTAAATGCAGCTCATTCAAAAAAGTTGTCTGTTACTACAGCTAAACAATACAATGAGGACAATTAGTTTTTCGCAATAAACATATTTACTCTACATTTCATACATAGGAGAGAGACTTGGAACATAGTGATTAGGGGTTATATTGTTTAAGCTTTTGCCTCGGCCGCCATCATCCTGTCTTTCTGCTTCATCAGACATTTCCTTGAGCTGGCGTAGGCTCCCAGATCCCCATCTACAACAGAGGAAGGACAACAGTTTGACAATGCAATGGAACAGTAGCCTCACAGCCTTAACATTTCTGCATTCCACTGCAGGAAATTCTTCCCTGGAGGTGTCATGAAATGATTTATATTGAAAAACATTCGGGCAGCAGGACTTAAGTTTCTACTGAACACAACTAACACCTGAAGTTATGTTTCACTATATTGGATCACTCCGCGGCGGAGGGATACATTCGAGGTGAGGATTTACAGATTTACTCCCGTGTCCGCCCCTATATATAGACCCCATGACCGCGACACTTTATTGCTGAGGTTGCACTGTCACTCCTTTCTCTCAGGTGGGGTGGAGATGCTAAGGATGTGCCGCTGGGAGCTGGTCAGCACAGACGCCTCCCAATTCGGCTGGGGGGGTGTGACTAAGGGCAGGGTGGCCAGCGGCTGTTGGCTACACCCTTGGAGCGGCAGGCCCATCAATACACTAGAGCTGTACTGCTGGCCCTGCAGTCTTTCCTTCCACATCTGAAGGGAAGACATGTCCTGGTGAGAACGGACAACACCACAGTGGTGGCTTACATCAACCATCAGGGTGGACTGAGGTCGCACTGCCCCTCTCTTATGGCACGGGAGCTCCTTCTCTGGGCTCCGGGACGCCTAGCGTACCTGGCATCCTGAATGTGGCAGAGGAGGGAGGGCCCACCACCTTGGGACTAGAGCCTACATCCCCAGGTGGTGCAGCACCTGTGGGACAAGTTCGGGAGGGCGCAGGTGGACCCGTTTGCCTCCCTGGACAATGCGCACAGCCCCCTGTGGTACTCCATGTCGGAGCCACCTGGGCCTCTGTGCTTGGATTCTCTGGCTCACGATTGGCCAGGGCTGGAGCTTTATGCATTCCCCCCGTTTCCCCTGATCCAGGCTGTGCTGGACAGGACCAGGGGCATCATCTGCTTCTGGTGGCCCCATACTGGACCAGACTTCTCCTGTCGCTGTTGTCTGGGACACCATGGCAACTTCCCGAGACCAGACCTGCTGTCTCAGGCCGGGGAACTCTGTGGCATCGGAGGCCGCACCGCCTCAGTCTGTGGGATTGGCCACTAAACGGCACCAATGGTCCATGTTAAGACTACAAGAGGGTGTAATGAACACCATGCAGAACGCTAGGGCGCCTGCTATAACCGCGGCATACCTGCACTGGCGGTTGTTCTGCTCTTGGTGCACTAGTATTGAGGTTTGGCCCAAGTCATGCGGGGTGCACTATGTCCTCCAATACCTGCAGTCTCGCTTGGATGAGGGCTTCACAGCCTCTACACTGAGAGGGTATTTGGCTGCTATATCTTCCTGTCATGTGGGGTGGATGGACAGGTCAGTGGGGCGCCAGCCCTTGGTCTCCAGGTTTATGAAGGGGGTTTGTCCCCTGCGTTCAGCTAGGACCCATTCAATGGCGAGTTGGGATCTGGATGTGGTCTTGGCAGCTTTGGCAAAGCCGCCTTTAGAAACGTTGGAGTCTGCTTCCCTGAAACACCTCTCTATGAAGGTGGCTTTCTTGGTAGCGATTACTTCATGAAGAGGGTGGCTGAGCTCCATCCTCTTTCGGTAAGTTCTGAGTGCTACCGGATGGACCCCGGGGGGAGGAGTATATATCTCCGTCCCAACCCTTCATTCCTCACGAAGATTCTGTCAGACAGGCATGTGAACATCCCTTTTATCCTGTCTGCTTATGACCCTCCTCTCCGGCATGCTGTGGCTGCCTATGTGGAGCGTACACAGTCAGTGAGAACAGACCAGATCTTTGTCTGCTATGACGAGAGTCCTGGGGGCTGGGCTATCAAAGCGGAGGCTCTCTCACTGGATCGAGGAAACGATTACGACAGCATATCGCCTAGCTGGGATCTGTGGTGGCACATTCAACACGAGGTGTTGGTGTGTCCTGGGCTCTACTGCGAGGAGTGCCCTCGCTGATATCTGTGCTGCGGCCAGCTGGGCTTCCTCGTGGACCTTTGCTAGGTACTATCGGGTAAATGTGGCACCTCCCTCTGCGGTTGGTTCAGTGGTCCTGGGCGTCGCCTCCCCTTCCGGGGATGTGCCGGGACCCCTCTTCCACAATGACGGCCCCTGCGTCTTGGTCCCACGCTGGGACTTCGCCGCTGGCTGGCCAGGTCCCTCTAGCACTGACTAATCTGGTACACCAAAGTATTGGAGTGATCCAATATAGTGAAACATAACGAAGGTTACGTATGTAACCACGGTTATGTGAGCTATATGGATCACTCCAATCTTTTACGGTGCTAGAGGGGCCTCAAATTATGTCACGGCCATGGGGTCTATATATGGGGGCGGACCCTAGCCGTTACACGGGAGTAAATCTGTAAATCCTCACCTGGGATGTATCCCTCCGCTGCGAAGTGATACCAATATATTGGCGTGATCCATATAGCTCACATAACCGTGGTTACATATGTAACCTTCATTTTTCCAGGTTTGGGTCTGTTGATCTTCTCTCTCTCGCATGAGTTTTTTTTCCCATCAGTATTATTCAGAAATTAAAACATACATCTGCAGACTCAATAACGGGTGCTGTCAGTGGTTGGAGGTTCGAGCGACGCATAGGCCTAGCTGTCATTCTTGGAACATGGAACATGCTATCAACAGTGTTACTGCCATATTTACAACCCTGAATTGTAATTGAGGCATGACTGGAGTGAGTGGTACTTACAGCGTGACTGGTAGGCCTTGGCCACGTCTGCAAACTGCTGCAGCTCCTTGGAACAGTTCTGATGGTAGCTGGTACCCTCCCTCTGCTGGCAGGCCCTCAGACGCTCCTGGACCACCTTCACAATCTCCTGGTCCACCTTACTGGACGGGCGGGGGAGGGACACACACATAACAGACAGCTGTTAGGGACAAGGGTAGGGTGGTTGTGAATTCACTAAACAGGACAAGCCGATGAATGGTTAAAAGCAGTGGGTAACACGGAACCCAAACCGGCTGTGCGCGTGCGCCATCGTGCACAAATGTATTTTGTCCCCCCACACCAAATGCAGGTTAAAATATCAAAACAAACTCTGAACCAATTATATTAATTTGGGGATAGGTCGAAAAGCATTAAACATTTATGGCAATTTAGCTAGTTAGCTTGCACTTGCTAGCTAATTTGTCCTGGGATATAAACATTGAGTTGTTATTTTGTCTGAAATGCACAAGGTCCTCTACTCCGCCAATTAATCCACACATAAAACGGTCAACCGAATCGTTTCTAATCATCTCTCTTCCTTCCAGGCTTTTTCTTCTCTTGACTTTATATTGCAATTGGCAACTTTCATAAATTAGGTGCAAGACCTCGTTCGTCTTTCAGTCACCCACGTGGGTATAACCAGTGATGAGATGGCACGTGGGTACCTGCTTCTATAAACCAATGAGGAGATGGGAGAGGCAGGACTTCTGATCTGCGTCAGAACTGAATTTCTATTTTAGCCCTTGGCAACGCAGACACTCGTTGGCGCAATAATTGAATAACAGATTTCTAAATCTATTTTGCAACGCACGCAAAGCGAGCGGTGTAGTCAGCCTGTAACTGTCCTATCATATCTGACCACAGAACATTAATCTCTTGGACAAACTATGTAAGGTCAACTTCCCGGTAACCAATTGATGCAGATTCAGACTTTTCATACAACAGATGTGGAAAGCCTTTCGTGAACTTGCACTTGACTTTTCCCCCCTCTTACTAGCGGACTTTGCTGATAGGTACTTTGAGGGAAAATGACTTAATATGACTGGTTGTCCCACCTAGCCATTTGAAGATGAATGCACTAACTAAGTCGCTCTGGATAAGATGGTCTACTTTTTTTTACAGTATGTCTTGTCATTTAATCCAGTCAATGGGTTTTTCCTCATGATGAGAGTTGGTGTAGAGGGGTGTCAAACTTCTGGAGGACCACAGTGTCTGCTGGTTTTCACACGATCCTTTATTTCAGACTGGAAAACCATGACTATGTACTTAACGACCTTCATTGGGAGGAAAGTAAAGCCAGAGGCACTGTGGCCCTCGAGCTTGAAAGAGGAATACTTACTGATCTCTCCTCCACTGCATCTCAGCCTCATAGTAACAGGTATAGTCTCCCTCTGTGCACTCGGTCAGCTCTGGGACACGGCGGAACTTCTGGTGGTAGTAGTTGTACTTGTTGCCAGAGTGGATACCCTCCACAAGTTCTGTTGAGAGATGGGGGGAACATGTCAACATTTACTTCTTGTTGATCATGTGGTACAAAGTACTTAAGGAGTCCTATTGCTGACTGATTTCACATGAAAGGATTGGTGAAAGCTATGTGGAACTTCCAGTCCAATGTTAGATCAGTGATATTACTGGAAAGAGGTGAAGGATGCATTTCTAGACCCTGAATTACAGTAATATGATATTTAATGAGTAGTATCTAGCTAGTGTCAAGTGCATTGCGCTGCATGCAACATTATGCACTACACCTGAATAAACTAAAACTGCAACACACATAGCTACCGAGCTAGGTAGAAAGCATAACCGCAACACTTGCTAGTTTTGACAGCTAACCCTATCTAGTAAGCTAACTGAAACAATTTCTCTGAACTCCACATCTGTCATTTGAAATCCTCTATCATTATAAATGTTTTATGCCATGGTCTGTCTCCATGTATCTCGCTAGATATCTAACATTAGCTAGTGTTAGCAACCCCTCAAAATATTTGCCAAAACGTTAGCTTAGCTAGCTAGCTCACCTCTGAATGTGGTGACAGGGAGGTCCACGGAATAATAGAAGAGTTTAGTCAAAATCAGGGCTGGGTTGGGAAGGGTCGTCTGCTTGTCCACGATGGGAGTCTGGTGGGGAGGCTCTGGATACGCATCTTTATCATAGTCCGATGGCATTTTGCTGTCTTTTGTTAAAGAACAAAAATAAACTTATTGAATTCGACCTCTTCTACGCTTCTGCGCATGCGTAGGAGGAACAACATGGCGTTGGAGGTCAGAAGTAAGTATAACATGTAATATGGTGAACATAAATAACATTTCAGTAAGATTACCAAAAAACGATGTATACATTTTATTTACACCCTTTATCTCGAATATTACATTTACATTTCTTTCATTTTTCAAGCAGAGGTCGAAGGTAAAAGTTCAGCGCAGAGAAAATGTGTGGTCAGAGAGGAAGAGGCGACCCTGAACCCAAATATGTCCAAAACAAGACCAAAGCGTTTCTATGGGTTTGTTTTGGACCTAAACTTGGCGTCTGCCTTCCCGCCTTTGGGATCTCGTCATTATATACTGATCTCTGGTGTGTTCTAATTCAATGAACTTCCAGTCCACAAGGTGGCATATAAAACATCAAATTACGAAAAAACGTCCAGAAAGTCATCAGTGTGCGCAAATCTAGTTGAGGTTGGTGAGCTGAAGAGAATGAGTTGTTACAGTAAGTTGTATTAATGAAACTATTAATGAGAAGTGTTACGATTATCAAATGAAGGTATTTTCCCGTGACTAGATCAGGTAGTTAGTTAGCTATCTAAAGTAGTAAAGAGTTCGACTAAAACAATAGAAATGCCATGAAAACGCTACGCATGTGCCACGTGGGGGTGATAATTTTAGCTAGATCCAGAATCTCCTCGTTGCCGCCAATCCAAATTAGCCTACATTAAGACTATTTTTGTGTATTTGACACTCATGTTTGGGTAAAAATGGGAGTAATATCGTCACCAAAAAAACTATTTCTATATGACTAACGTTAGCTATGCTACCAGTTTCTAAGAACTGGGGTTAGCATTTAGCCGAATTATTTTCTAACCAAGAGAAGGAGAACTTTAAATATTATGCAGCGAAAATAGTCAATTATATCAGACCCGGATTTTAGTTACCTGTTGGAACACACAAATTATGACGGCTTTGACCAATATCCACTTTGTTGGCTCAGATTTTGAATTGGGGCCAAAGAATGTGTCCTTTGTTCTGTCCCACACGTTTTGCGTTCCATGAATATTTTTACTGCATGTAGCTAGCGCGTTCCTTAGATATGTCGTATTGTACTCTGCGGTGACCGACAGTTCTGTCTCAAAATTGGTAAATAGTTGTCAGGAAAACAATTGAATTATGAAGTCATTTAGCGGTTTGAATAGCTATTGTTATTATCCTATATTTTTGCTCTTTTGAGCTTAAAAACAATCATGTGTTTTGCGCTGGGGAAACATGTCATGTTTATTAGCTCGTAAAAGTGACTAATAAATACCCTTGAACCTTGTCATGCATTCAATCTTCATAAGAGCTTTTAAGCCTACATATACTAATTCCTCCTCCCAATCATGTTATGCATTTGTACAGTAACAGTAGATAAACAGTAGATGTCTCTCTCTCCCCACAGATGTCTGCAGCCAGTTGTCTGGGCACCCCACCACATGACCCACCACCAGAGGCCCACCACGAGCCAGTGCTGGCAGCCCTGGTCTTGTTTGAAAATGAATACGGCTCCTTAACTGGGCCAGCCACCAAATTAGAGCCCTTGCACAGAGTAACATCTTGAGTATGACTCTGACATCAGCACTTGTTCCTATCTCTTTCTGTCCCTTGCCTGGACGGCACACACAGACATGGTCAGTGGTCCTGCTGTCTTTTCTATATTTCTAACCTGAAGGGCACCTTGGAATCTACTAACTTTGGTCAGGGGCTCTGTTTGTGTGTTTGTTTATGTGTGTATGGTTTGATTTTAAGTTTCTGGTGTGTTTTGTTGAGTATTAAGACAACTTGTTGAACATGTTGCATGCTCGCTGTTCTTTCTCAGTATGCCATGTGCAAGAGGGCAATGGCGTTGTGCTTTTTGCACATGGCCTCAACATCGATAATATCCTAATTTCTTTTATACTTTGGCTGTTGTTTCTCGGCTACCTCAGAATCATTGCAGTCACAATGACTTTTTAGAGACGTTTTCTTTATTTGAGTTTCTCAACTATTAATTTGTAATGAATTCTGTATAGGAAATATTTCCCATTAGTTGTGCTACTAACTTGGTTTGAATAATGAAGGATTTGTTTCATGTGGACAGAAATTAATCTATTGACCTCAATGCAACACCTTTTCCCCAGGTTTTCATCTCTTTCAAATCCGTCTACAGAAATGTACAATGCTTGCATTATTGGTCCATTTGCAAGAATATACTTAATTTTTTTGCTGTCACAGAAATGGACTAGTCTGTTCAGTCAGCTTATGAAGGCATATTTCTAGTGTGGGTATGTTGATCCCTGTAAAATGAATTTTCCACTATTACTCTGCATGTGTTCTGATGGCTAATGAATCTTGATCGTCACTAAATTTCTCAAGACCGTCTCTTTGCCTGTATTAGTCAGTGTATAGGCTGTTCAGCACACAGACACTTGTCTTGAGCAGCCGTTACTGAAGCTCCGAGGTTGACAGGGCACACAACATGGCCATTCATTGTCAGAATGCAGCCATTAGGCCTCTTCCTGACACCTGTTCTTGTCACCGGGCTAATCCAGACAAGACGTCTGTCATAAACACGTAGGATGTGTGGGTTACTGACGGTACGAATGGGGAGGAGGTGATTTTGGGGATTCTTCAGGGCTATTACCCCTGGTTCTTCAACTTGGTCCCCGAGCATTTCATTTTATTCTGTACGTAAATTCCGAGACACTCCATTTAGTGTAATATTTTACATTTCATATGGTAGGTATTAATTTGTTGTCATCACCCATTTCGTGTAATATGTTACAAATTCGGAACATGTGAATTTTAAATTGTAAAACATATGATAGGTTACGAATTCTAGCTAGGTGGCTAAAGTTAGATACGCAAAGGGTTAAGATATTAGGAATTGGGTTATTTCTATTAACATTTTATTTCACCTTTATTTAACCAGGAAGGCCAGTTGAGAACAAGTTCTCATTTACAACTGAGACCTGGCCAAGAGAAAACAAAGCAGTTCGACGCCAACAACAACACAGTTACACATGGAATAAACAAACGTACAGTCAATAACACAATAGAAAAATCTATATACAATGTGTGCAAATGAGGTAAGATAAGGCAAAAAATAGGCCATAGTGGCAAAATAATTACAATTTAGCAATTAAACACTGGAATAGTAGATGTGCAGAAGATGAATGTGCAAGTAGAGATACTGGGGTGCAAAGGAGCAATAAAAGAATATAATATATATCAATAGGGTTAGCTAACATGTTAAGTAGTTGCAGGGTAGTTAAAAAGTTGCTAATTAGCTGAAATGTAAAAGTTGTTTGAGATTTGTACTCGCCACCGTTGGTTTGCTAGACGTTGGCGTTATACACCTAACCCGACCAACCACCCTCCTGTTTGCCCTCTGTCATTATGTAACCATACCAAATGTATCATATTGGAGTGTCCTGGATTTACATTTAATATGTTATGTCTAGTCTGGGACCAGCCTGTGCTTTGTTTTCTATGTTATTGATAAGTTATTAGTTTATATTGTACTTGTTTTCACTAATCCTTGTAGGTTATTATATTACTAGTTCTAGTTCTGTTTAGAGCCAAGATCTAGTAACCCATGTTTGATACTTCAGAGAAGGGTGATATGAATTCAACTGAAATGTAAAAAATAGACATCAAAATCAACTTTATCAAGGGTAAAGCCCAGCAATAACCTGGGGTTTTAGAGCCCTTGAAGCATTATCAGAAGTTAATTGACGTGAACATCTGTTTCGCTCCCTCCCAGTCTCACCGTAAATTCCACGCGCCCCGCCATGGGCACATGGGCTTCCTGCCCTGCAAGCGCAGCAAGAAGCACCGGGGGAAGCCCCGCAGCTGGCCCCAGGACGACCCCAGCCAGCCCGTCCACCTCACCGCCTTCATGGGCTACAAGGCCGGCATGACCCACATCCTGCGTGAGGTGCACCGCACTGGCCTGAGTATGTACAGTCTGCCTTACAGTGTGGGATGATGTAAGATTTGGATAGAACAATGTATATGTGAACCAGGAGTAAGAGCCATGAGAGAATTAGACCTGGTCCCAGATCTGTTTGTCCTGTCTAGACAAGGATCTCTGAGAAGACGCTGTATGATTTCATTTCTGAATAATGGTGATGGAATCAAACCGCTGATGCCAGAGAGAGAACATGTGGCATTGACCATAGAGCCCAGCTCTGTTTTCAATCCTAGTCTTCTTCCTCTATTCTGCTCTGACATTGATATGACACTTTGTCGTTCCTCCTGTAGGCGACACACAGGCCATTTGTCTTTATTATTTTTGTGGCAACTGACCCATATCTCCTCTCCCAACAGAGCAAGCCAAACGTGAGTCTGTGGAGGCGGTCACTATCATCGAGACTCCGCCTGTGATGGTGGTGGGGGTTGTTGGGTACATCGACACAGTCCGTGGCCTGAGGTCCTTCAAGACCATCTTCGCCGAGCACCTCAGTGATGAGTGCAAGCGCAGATTCTACAAAAGCTGGTGGGGCACATTGAAGTAGAGACTGTGACTGACCTCTGTGCAGATGATGTTTGATGTTTTAATTTCTGAATAATAGTGTTGAAATCAAACCGCTGATGCCAGAGAAGGAGGAGGAAGTAACCTATGACAAGAGATTATTTTTCAATCTCTACCCTGTATGTAAACTCTTCCAGGTACAAGAGCAAGAAGAAGGCATTCACCAAGTATGCCAAGAAGTGGACAGACGAGAGTGGCAAGAAGCAGCTGGAGAAGGACTTTAATAACATGAAGAAATACTGCACATCCATCCGGGTCCTCATCCACACTCAGGTACATAGAACCCTCTTATCAATCATGTGATCCAACAGAAATCCTCCACTCCTATCCTCAGTGAGTTTCTATTGGCTTGTGGTGAGTAAGTGACAGCTGGTGGTATCCCTGGGGTTCATCTGTCTCCACCCCAAGGACCTCCCTTCAGAACGGGCACGGCTGTCTGAGTTATAGCCTACCCAGCTCCTACCAGTCACATGGCAACTGAAAGGGGGGAAAACCTTCCCTAATCTCAAGGCCCGCGTTGTGAACAAATGTCTTCTCTCTCTCGCACGCACACATGCAGAGGAGTACTAGAGTATGGAGTTTTAAATTACAGTTTAAAAATACTCCTGTGAGGAGCAGTACCTCGACTGCACTTGAGGAAAGTTTGTGTTGGCAACAAACATTACTCAATCTTACTGATTGAATTCAGGGTATTGTCTGTTTGTCGAAGCAGTGATATGATTACTGTAAGATGTGGGGATAGAGCAATGTGAATCATGTCTCCAGTGAGAGTATTCGCCTGGTTCCAGATCTGTTCTAGCGGTCTTGATAATTCTTATCACATTTGGCAGATGTTTTTTCTCTTTCTGCAGATGATGTATGATGTTTTAATTTCTGAATAATAGTGAAGGAATCAAACCACTGATGCCAGAGAGAAAAACATGACCATATGAGTCAAGGCCGCAGAAATAGACGAGGCTATCGGAGACCTGACTGATGACTCACAGGACTGTAGGGTGAAGTTGCCTCTACACCAGGGCTGTCAAACATACAGCCCACGGGTGTATAGATATATAAAACAATAATGTTGTATATATCATTTTAGATTTGTGTGTAGGAAAACAAACTTTAAAAGCTTTAAAATGACTAAAACCAAATCTAAACTGTAGAAATAATAGACCTACATTCATAGTTTCTTGAAGTTGTCTAGCTCGTTAATAATCTCCCTAATGACAGCTAGACAGAGTGAGCATTGGAGGGGCTGGATAGAGGATGCATTTTTGCAAATTGGTGGCAAGTAAATATTTTACAAAATTCAGTGCTGCCTTCCGGATGTCGTTGTAGACCGACTGCGGCTCCCGGGGCAAATTGAGTTTGACAACCCTGCCCCAGGCGCTGATCTTGACATTTCCCCCAATAATGGGTAGGATTGGGGAAAGGGAAGCTAATCCTGGATCAGACTGAATCCTAAAATAAATCATATTTAGTCTGTGTGGAAGTGATGGGAGTGGAGGCACTAAAGTTGTGTGTGTGTGTGTGTGTGAATCTTGCTGGCTTCTGTACATTTATAATTGTGTCTCTCTAGATTCGCCTGCTGCCCCTCAAAGCTAAGAAGGCCCATATCATGGAGGTGCAGCTGAACGGCGGCACCATCTCCGAGAAGGTGGACTGGGTCAAGGAGAAGCTGGAGCAGCCCGTCCCTGTGTCCTCAGTCTTCTACCAGGACGAGATGATAGACGTCATCGGGGTCACCAAAGGTCATGGGATGAAAGGTAAGAGGTTTTGAGGTACTTGGTCGTCGAGGTAAAAGGGTCACCGTAGAAGATAGTCCTAGGTACAGATCTCCCACTCATCCATTTGTTCTGTCTTGCTACCAAACGTGACAATGTCCTCTGTGCAGATGATGTATGATGTTTTAATTTCTGAATAATAGTGAAGGAATCAAACCACTGATGCCAGAGATTTTTGTTGTTGAGAATGACCATATGAGTTGTCACTCAGCCTGGGAATGAGTGGGAGAAATCTATATGGACATTAATGACATGGCAGTACCATTGGTTATAATATCTCCAAAGTTGAGACATCTCTAGATCTAACAGAATGGCTCAAAGACCCAGAGTTTTTCTACTTGCTAATAATAATCTAATTAGTAAAAGATGCATGTCAATGTCTGCTGACTGACGGTATATTACTATTCAGCTATTCTATTGGCTGGTCCTGTGGCGTAACCCATTTCCTACTGGTTTTCCTATTGGTTGTCAGGTGTGACCAGTCGTTGGGGAGTGAAGAAACTGCCCAGGAAGACTCACAAAGGCCTCCGTAAGGTGGCCTGTATCGGAGCCTGGCACCCTTCCCGTGTGGGCTACACCATCGCCCGTGCCGGCCAGAAGGGCTACCACCACCGCACAGAGCTCAACAAGAAGGTCCGCAGCACCAAGGCTCTAGTTGAGATGGGCATGTGAAATTCATTAGTTGAGATGTGAAAT